>NC_068316.1:34814550-34869124 GCF_025860055.1 Xyrauchen texanus | reverse complement strand
CGTCACACTTTACTGCGTTCTCAACAACATGTACACAAGTCTTCTTCATACGTTAAAACAACGAGAATACAGAAAATAGGCTTAGAACTCCACCTAGTGGTTATATTATAGAATTAAAGGAGAAATTACATGAGACAGCTTTATAACTTAAATGGCTTTAACTGAAATAGACTAAAGTTTAATATAACTATTCTGATAAGTGTAAATTTCCAACATCATGTTTGTGTTATCCGTTTCTGTAAGTTTTTGTGACGTGTTTCAGAAAGATAATCGCTTAGACAGAGCTGATAGTTTATTTTCATCTTAACCGGACATTGATCACTGCAATAATTCATAATTCAATATATTGATACCCGATTTCTTTATCAACTGTTTGTTCAATTGAGACATAAGGGGTGATTTCAAAGCATTTTGAAAGTGACACACTTCCTTCTGCCAGTTGGTGGCGCTATAACTTTGACTCAAGTAGTCACATCCATGTGACACACTGCTGAAGTTTCATCGAGATCAGTTAATGTATGCAAAAGTTATAACACACTTCCTTGCTTTTATGCTTCCTTTGTGTGCTTTTTGGAGCTTCAAAGTTCATTTGCAATGTGTTCCACATTCAAACCAAATATCTGACTTTCTGTTGCTCTGTTTGTTCACTTGAGACATAAGAGGGTGATTTCAAAGCATTTTGAAAGTGACACACTTCCTTCTGCCAGTTGGTGGCGCTATAACTTTGACTCACAATAGTCACATCCATGCGACCGGCCTCTTCCCGCGAACACACTGCTGAAGTTTCATCGAGATCAGTTAATGTATGCAGAAGTTATAACAAAACTTCCTTGCTTTTATGCACCCTTTATGGGCTTTTTGGAGCTTCAAAGTTAATTTGTAATGTGTTCCACATTCAAACCAAAATATCTGACTTTCTGTTGCTCTGTTTGTTCACTTGAGACATAAGAGGGTGATTTCAAAGCATTTTGAAAGTGACACACTTCCTTCTGCCAGTTGGTGGCGCTATAACTTTGACTCACAATAGTCACATCCATGTGACACACTGCTGAAGTTTCATCGAGATCAGTTAATGTATGCAGAAGTTATAACACACTTCCTTGCTATTTGCTCCCTTCATATGCTACCTTTATGGGGTTTTTGGAGCTTCAAAGTTTCCTTTGCAATGTGTTCCACATTCAAACCAAAATATCTGACTTTCTGTTGGTCTGAGCTAATGACTGTAAATTAGAAAGTTGTCCGGCTCGATGAGAACAATATAATTCCTGAGTTTTGTGACTCTAGGTCGAAGTATAAAACCAATACCCCACTTTTGTCAACAGGTGGCGCTACTGAGCCCCTGCACCACGCATCAAAAAAGAATATTCAACTTTGAAGCGCTGCCACGACCACAGTATTTAAGATATCAATAATCCTTTCACACGTCTACATCTGCCGTGTGTTTACATTATACACATAAAGTTTTAAGTAAATCGGGTAAAAATAAGAGTGTGATTTCAAAGCATTTTGAAAGTGACACACTTCCTTCTGCCAGTTGGTGGCGCTATAACTTGGACTCACAATAGTCACATCCATGCGATCGGCCTCTTCCAGCGATCACACTGCTGCGGTTTCATCGAGATCAATTAATGTATGCAGAAGTTATAACACATTTCCTGTTTCACTTTTCGCGCCATAATTTCATTTCCTCGCCACGGCCAAACCGTTCGAGATATCAAAAATCTGCCGGCAGTTTTTCATCCTCAATGTCTTGACTTCATGCTGACCGAGTTTCGTGGCGATTGGTGGAATTCTCTAGGAGGAGTATTTCACATTCCATTGCATGTGTTTTCCAAAGAACCCTAAATAGACGATTTCCTGTTGGGCTGAGGTAAAAAGTAAAAGTATGAAGGATATATGAAACGATGAGATCTATATGTGTACCGAGTTTCATATTATTACCAAGTTTTCGGACCCTGTTTCAGGGGGCGCTGTCGAGCCCCCCTGCCACGCCCGGGTACCAGCTTCAGCCCGGCCCTAATGGCCGCCGGTTCTGACCAGTGTGCAAAGTTTCAAGAGATTTTGAGCACGTTAAGAGCCCCAAAAGTGCCCCAATAGTCGTAAAAAAATAAATAATAATAATAATAATAATAATAATAATAATAATCCTAACGAAAACAATAGGGTCCTACGCACTTTGTGCTTGGGCCCTAATAATAATAATAATAATACTGACAAATACAATAGATTCCCTCCCACGGAGGAATCTAATTACTTATGTATAGTTAAATTCATGGTTTAAAATGATTAAACTAAGTAAGTGTTAAGGGTCAGTGTTTATCGATTGTGTTTGAACTGTAAGATAAATGACCAATGTCTTTGAAGTCCATCCTTGATCAATTGCAGAAGTTCACACAGATGCAATTGTCCTTGTTAATTGGCTGATGAAGGCTTTTGTTGGCAATAGTTAGTCTATGCATTCCATTTCAAGATCGTAGTCCATCAATAGACTGAGGTGATTCAGGTTGGAGTTGGCACCAGTTCATCCTCTGAAGTCCGTCATAATAGACTGAAGTGATGTTAGGCTGGCACCGGCTGCATTTAGTCATCAATCAGCGACACGTAGCAGTGGAGTCCAACACAAAGCAGGAATAGTGCTGGATCCAGCTGGTTCTGGTGACCTCAGGATAGGAGTCCCGAGGTTGAGACATGGAAACAAATAAAATAATATTAGCATAGATGCCATTAAATTTATTGCAGAGTTAGAGATCATGCTCAATGTTTCTGGTTTCTGGTTCCAGCAGCCCCAACTAAAGCAGCCTAATTGTGGGTTGGTGGATAAATTAGGTGTATGCCTGGCTAAATTGAGGACTCTTTAGTCTAGACTTAATCTGAGAGAGTGTGTCTGCATCTTGAACAGTGTTAGGGACACTATTCCATAGTTTAGGAGCCAAATATGAAAGGATCTACCTCCTTTTGTGGATTTTGATATTCAAGGAACTATTAACAGGCCAGAATTTTGCAATCTTAATGAACATGTTGGAATATAGCGTGGTAGAAGATCACTTAAGTGCTGCAGAGCAAAACTTTGTGCGTAGTTAACAGAATTTTAAAATTAATACGGAATTTAACAGGTAGCCAATGTAACGATGATAAAATGGCGCTAATATGATCACATTTCTTGGTTCTCGTCAGCACTCTGGCTGCTGCATTTTGAACCAATTGAATTTTATTTATTGATCTTGCTGGACATCCTCCCAGTAATGCATTACAATAATCTAGTCTTGAGGTCATGAATGCATGAATTAGTTTTTCGGCATCAGCAACAGAGAGCATGTACCTTAATTTAGCAATATTTCTTAGGTGTAAGAATGCTGTTCTACAAACATTTGTAATTTGATTTTCAAAGGACAGATTGGTATCAAATATAACACCTAAGTTCTTTGCTGTTGAAGATGATGTAACAGTACATCCATCTAGAGTCAAATTATATATTAGCAGCTTATTTTTTAGAGTTTTTTGGTCCAATAATTAGTACCTCTGTTTTGTCAGAATTGAGTAGAAGGAAATGTCTGGCCATCCAATCTTTTATTTCATTGATACACTCTGCTAATTTAGAGAATTGTGATATCTCATCAGGTTTTGAAGAAATATAAAGTTGTGTATCGTCAGCATAGCAATGGAAACTTATTCCATGATTCCTGATAATATCTCCCAGGGGAAGCATATACAAAGATAAAAGCAGAGGCCCTAAAACGGATCCCTGTGGCACTCCATATTTTACTTTAGTTTGGTTTGACAATTCCTCATTTATATAAACAAAATGGTAGTGGTCTGGGCTTATTTCTTTAATTTTCTTTAATCAAAGTGGGGCGACAATATCATGGGTGCTAGAGAAGACTGCATTTATATTTTTTGTTAATTCATCAAGTTCTTCTGGGCTTTGGGGTTTATTGAGTGTATGAGATAAATCTGGAAGATTATTAGTGAAGCTATCTTTAGTGGTCGAAAGAATAGTTCTACCTGAATGATAGCGTGGTGTAAATTGAGTAACATTAGTTGATTGCAGCATACAAGAGACGAGGTAATGATCAGAGATGTCATCACTCTGCTGCAGAATTTCTATATTATCAACATCAACTCTATATGAAATAATTAAATCTAGCGTATGATTATGGCGATGAGTTGGTCCTGTTACATTTTGTCTGACTCCAAGAGAGTTGAGAATATCAATAAATGCTAATCCCAATGTATCATTTTCATTATCTATGTGAATGTTGAAGTCACCAACAATTAAGGCTCTATCTACAGTAACTACAAGATCTGATAAAAAATTAGCAAATTCACTAAGGAAATCAGAATAAGGCCCGGGTGATCTATACATTGTAGTAAGGGTAAAAGACGACAGAGATTTTTTATTTATATTTGATAGTGTCACATTTAAGCATTATTAGTTCAAAAGACTTACATTTATATCCTGTCCTCCTGAGTAACACCAAAAACTTCACTGTAAATTGTAGGAACACCTCCTCCTCGACCCTTCAGACGAGGCTCATGTTTATAACAATAACCTCGGGGAGTAGATTCATTTAAACTAATATATTCATCCGGGCCCTGCGATGGACTGGCGACCTGTCCAGGGTGTCCCCCGCCTTTAGCCCAATGTTAGCTGGGATAGGCTCCAGCCCCCCGCGACCCTGTACACAGGATAAGCGGTTGACGATGGATGGATGGATGGATGGATATTCATCCGGTTTAAGCCAGGTTTCAGTTTGCATCCAATCTATGATGTGTAATCATTTCATTGACAATTAGTGCTTTGG
Organism: Xyrauchen texanus; assembly: GCF_025860055.1. NCBI lineage: Eukaryota > Metazoa > Chordata > Actinopteri > Cypriniformes > Catostomidae > Xyrauchen > Xyrauchen texanus. The sequence continues at coordinate 34,864,322 of NC_068316.1, read as the reverse complement.
TAGAAAGAGATCTAATGTTCCCCTTCTGTCGCTCTCTCCACGTTGTGTCAGAGAAACGACACTAGGGGTCTCTCTTGAGCGCCAACATTCACCTCTGGACTATGAAAAAAGGCCAATGAGAGTTGGCAACCAGTATTTGCATGTCCCGCCCCCGGACATACGGGTATTTAAGCGGCGCAAATACGGGAGTTCATTCAGAAAATTTCTTCGGAGCCGATGGTCGTGCATGAACTCTGCTGCGAGTTACACACGAAGTTCCTGGTTAATCCTCTGACGCTCTGCATGCTGTTGGATCTGACGGCGCATAACAGCGGCTTTCTCCTTCGTGCACGGCTGTGCATTCTTGCCCCTGGGCGCTTCGACAGCACAGACAAATCGAAAGATTTATTCTAAAAGAGTAATTTCGCTCTAAAGAGCAAAACACAGCGGCGTTGAACGTCCTTCTCAGGACGCGTCTTTTTAAAGACGATATTTCCGCCCCTGTGTAGTTTCTGGATGTGGTTGATGTCTCCCCACCTCTGACGGTCATAAAAACTGCCTTGCATTCCTGGGTTGCGATCACACAAAACCCCCCGCCTCCCCGGCACGCTTGCTTGTTTCTGTCCGAGCTCGGGATGAGCATTCTCTCCAATGGGTTATGTTTTCAGTGTGAGAACTCTTGTAGTGAGAGAGAGCCATCTCAGCCGCCCCCCGCGCCTCGCCTCCTTCCTACGGGATTGAGGCAGGCGCCGCGGGCGATGGAGAACGATCTGGGGAGAATAACGGGACGCTTTCGCCGGGTAAATCCCCCTGAAAACCTCCCGTCTCCCCGGCACGCTTGCCTGCTTCCCTCGAGCTCAGGATTAGTGCGGTCCACTTAACGGCCTACCGTCCGGTCCCTCGAGCTCCCCAGCATTGGATGATGACATCACCGCTGCATCGGAGAGCGTAAAAGCGGCGTCGGATGCGGATAACTCGCCTGAGCCGCCACCTTCGGGTCTCCGCCCAGTCTGAGCCTGACGCAAGAAGGTCCGCTATGCTTCCCTGGGCTTAATTGGTTCCGCGGGCATGTGCGCCACTCACAGCCGCGCCCCCCCGGATTCCTTCCCGGACGTGCATGACGAGCTGAGCAAGCCCAGCTTCCTCGCTCCTCCGCTCTCGCTACCCTCGGTGGTAGAACGGTCCCAGACCGCTCCCCCCTGCATGCCATGGCCCCCTCCTGCAAGTCCACCGGCCCAGGGCACTTCAAAATCTGCACGTCGGTAGTCCTGTTCTTGACGTGCTGTAGGAACTGCACTCGAACAGGCGATGGCCACTCCGTGGTCCAGAAACGCAACGATGGACAGGCAGTACGGGAGGCAGACAAAGCACGCTTTCTCAAACGCCCCCCGTCTCCCAGCTCCGTCCATTCGGCAACACCACTTGACAACTTCGCCCAGCAGTCCTCAGTGGTGAAGAAACAGACAAGGCTATTTTCAAGCAAAAATAGCATCCTGCCCTGCCGCAAACCTGCCGCCAGTGGCCATGCCCTGTCTGCTCGCCGAGGGCATCCTCCTGCGGCTTTCAAGAAAGAAAGAAAGTGGTGCTCCGCCTCAACTAACAAGTGAGTGGGCCCAGCTCTCAGCCCCAGCGTTGAGCCCCCCGCAGAAGTTGGATGCCCATCGTCTTCTGGGTCCCTTGAGGACCCAGAAGGCTCCCAGGCGCTCCTGAGATGACAGACCCAGAGACCGAGATGTTAGCTCCGGAGCTGGTAAGACCACTCCGTTCCCCGGTGGAGGGCCGGGAGGAGAATTTTTTGTTAAATTCGTTACACTCTATAGAGCTATTTCCTTGTTGCCTCTGGGGTCACCTGGCCCGCAAATGCCGTTCTCACGGCACTCTGCTTTCAGACCTCAACAGTCCCGGCTCCATGGATGCGGTGTCCCCGCCTTCAGCCTCACGACTGTTCCCCGACCGGCCGGTTCAGACGAGTCCAGAGGACGCCAGCATCAGACCTCCTCCTCAGTCACGAACCCGCCCCCTGCCGGGTGCACGGAGCAAGGTTAGGGAAGCCATCCGACTGAAGAAAGAAGCCTTCTGGGATTTGTTGTCCCGGAGGTCTCCGGAGGCAGTTGCAAGGTACCGACAGGCCCGAAGGGCTGCGGCCTCGGCCGTGAGGGAGGCAAAGCAGTGGGTGTAGGAAAAGTCGGAGAAGCCATGGAGATGGACTTTCGGTCCACACCAAAGTGCTTCTGGAAAACTGTCCGCCACCTTAGGAGGGGGAAACGGGGAACCATCCAAGCTGTGTACAGCAAAGATAGGACGCTGTTGACCTCATCCGAGGAGGTTATTGGGCGGTGGAAGGAACACTTTGAAGAACTCCTAAATCCCAACATGCCCTCTATGCTAGAGGCAGAGCCGGAGGTTGATTGGGGATCAGATTCTATTTCCATGGGGGAGGTCACTGAGGTAGTCAAACATCTCTGCAGTGGCAAAGCCCCGGGGATTGATGAGATCCGACCAGAAATGCTGAAAGCTTTGGATGTGGAGGGGGTGTCATGGATGACACGCCTCTTCAACATTGCGTGGAAATCTGGGACAGTGCCTAAGGAGTGGCAGAACAGGGTGGTGGTCCCCCTCTTCAAAAAGGCGGATGAGAGAGTGTTTGCCAACTACAGGGGTATCACACTTCTCAGCCTCCCTGGTAAAGTTTACTCCAAGGTGCTGGAGAGGAGGGTTCGGCCGATTGTCGAACCTTGGATTGAAGAGGAGCAATACGGTTTTCGTCCTGGCTGTGGAACAACGGACCAGATTTTTACTCTTACAAGGATCCTGGAGAGGCCTGGAAGTATGTCCATCCAGTCTACATGTGTTTTGTGGATCTGGAGAAGGCATATGACCAGGTCCCCTGGGAGAACTGTGGGAGGTGCTGCGGGAGTACAGGGTGGGAGGGTCTCTTCTTAGGGCGATCCAATACCTGTGCGTCCAAAGCGAGAGCTATGTCCGGGTCCTTGGCACGAAGTCGAGGTCATTCCATGTGGGGGTTGGTCTCCGCCAAGGCTGCGCTTTGTCACCAATCCTGTTTGTGATATTCATGGACAGGATATCGAGGCGTAGTCGGGGTGGGGAAGGTGTGCGGTTCGGTGGGCTGGGGATCTCATCGCTGCTTTTTGCAGATGATGTTGTCTTCATGTCATCATCGGTCCATGACCTTCAGCTCTCACTGGATCGCTTGGCAGTCGAGTGTGAAGCGGCTGGGATGAGGATTAGCACATCTAAGTCTGAGGCCATGGTTCTCAGCAGGAAACCGATGGAGTGCGTACTCCAGGTAGGGAAGGAGGTATTGCCCCAAGTAAAGGTGTTCAAGTACCTCGGGGTCTTGTTCACGAGTGAGGGGACAATGGAGCGGGAGGTTGGCCGGAGAATCGGGGCAGCGGGGGCAGTATTGCACTCGCTCTAGCGCACCGTTGTCACAAAAAGAGAGCTGAGCCGGAAGGCAAAGCTCTCGATCTATCGGTCAATTTTTGTTCCTACCCTCACCTATGGTCATGAAGGCTGGGTCATGACTGAAATAACTAGGGCGTGAGTACAAGCGACCAAAATGGGCTTCCTCAAAAGGGTGGCGGGCTTCTAGGGTGAGGAGATCAGTCATCCGTGAGGAGCTCGGAGTAGAGCCGCTGCTCCTTTGCGTCGAAAGGAGTCAGTTGAGGTGGTTTGGGCATCTGGTAAGGATGCCCCCTGGCCGCTTCCCTAGGGGAGGTGTTTCAGACACGTCCAGCTGGGAGGAGGCCTCGGGGAAGACCCAGGATTAGGTGGAGAGATTACATCTCCACACTGGCTTGGGAACGCCTTGGGGTCCCCCAGTAAGAGCTGGTTAATGTGGCTCTGGATAGGGAAGTTTGGGGCCCCCTGCTGGCGCAGCTGTCCCCGCGAGCCGACTTCGGATAAGCGGTTGAAGATTGATGGATGGAATGCTCAGAGGTGGGTAGCTCGAAGTCTACATACTCAAGAGATTCATGGTCATGGGGGCACCGGGAACAATCACACTCCAGTTTGGACCACAGCAAACATGCCCATTGTGAAAACCACCTTTAAATAAATTATTGGAGTTGAGTGAGATGAGCAGGCTGCCCATCCCCCACCACCTGTATTAGTGTACTATTTAAATTGTATGTAATTAATACAGTATATAGTTTAATTACAAAATGGCATTTAAGAGAATCAGTAATCAAGATGATGGAAGATAGGTCTATCTTGTGTGCAGATTTTCCTGATTTTGTTTTAATCTTCCTCATCCCTTGCATGCACTTTAAGGAAAGTTATTGAGTTGAGCAAGTTGAGCAGGCTGTCCTACCCCCACCACCTGTAACAGTGTACTATTTAAATTGTATGCAATTTGTTTATTATTATTATTTTATTTATGGTTTAAGTTTTTTAACAAAAGCAAAAACAAAAGCAAACAAATTAAACAACCCAACAACAAACCTGGTCTGTCTCAGTTAACCGCACATTCAGAGGTATTGAAAATATGAACATGAAATAATTTAAACACATAATTTAACACAGTGGAGGAAAACAGAAACATCCACTAAAAGAAAAAAAAAGTGAAAGTGAGGAGCATTTATGGGTACAAGTCGGGAACCGGCCTACTTTACATATTTCAAGGGTGCTGAATCCAAAAAAACTGGTACCCAAGCGAAATTGTGATTTTTTTTAACCTAATTTGCATATCAAATTAGCTCAGTCGTTGGACCATTTTCCCCTAGTTTTTTTTTGTAAGTAGGCAATCAAGATGAGGAAATTAAGTTTCTAGATCGATAGTCAAGGGTCAGAGCAAAGATATAAAGATATAGTGGTGAAATTAAGCATTATTTGTGTCATTTTTTAAGGCCGACATAAATATTCAATCAATATCACTCTTAAACTTTCCCAGTGTATATATGATATGTGATGTATTACATATTACATAATAACTAAGAAAAACACCATTGCAAGTTGTCTGAGATTTCATTTTTTTATGCAAACAAAGCATTTATGCTCTTATTTCAAACATCGAAAAACCCAAGTGAATGTTGTAAAATAGGGAAAAAAAACACCATGAAACTTCCCTTGAACAGATCTACAGATCACATCTTGTTTCTGTATATTTTCTTTCATGTTTGTAGCTTAATTGCTTTGCTTTTTTCTGTTAGATTTTTAGTTCTGTAGTTCACTCCCTCTGTAAATTGTTTTTGTTAAATTGTTTTTATACCTTTCTAGTTTGCTTGTGTGCCATTTGTCTTTGGAATTTCATTTTGATTAGTATTTCTTTCTGCAGTCCTTTTCCAAGTTCTTTGGTTACCCCTTGCCTTGGTATACTTGAGGACTACAACTCCACATTTAAACAAGGACATTGGTCATCACTCTGACATGCACACATTGCAGTGCATAACAGCCCTGATTTTCGGCATTTGCACTGGCATGTTCTGCATTGTTTTTTACAGGTACACAGGATCATTTCCAGGCAACTTTCAGGTATTGGATTCTGTGACATAAGAATGGGCTGTAGTCCTGAACTGCCATGTTTCCATCCCATGTCCAAGGGTGAAGGAAGCTCAGGTGTGGCATAGTGAGCATTTCTCCAAACCATTGCCTGGTAGTGTACTCTCAGCAGATGGAAGTGGAGCGATTCGCTAGTTGCCGGCATTGCTTCTGGTTTACCTGTCCTGGAGAAAAGTATATGCCTTGCTGCATCAACAGAGTCTGTTTTATCACATCTTATATTCTGCAGACAAAAGCCTCTGAAGATCTTTGAGTCTCCTCCGTGAGATCACCAGTTCCAAGGTTGCTGAGCAATTGATGGTGCATTTTCCAGACTTTCCACGATGTACTTTTGGTGTGACTTGCAATGTATGATGTGGTATCACAACCAGTTAGTGCATGAAATGCTACAAGACTTGGTGCTGAATCCTTTGGCAGTTTGTTAAAAACAGCATCAATGGGTATATACTGTGGCTTCCTTGTGGTACCAGACAACAGCCAGAGTGTTTTACACGCTACATGCGGGAAATGGGAAACCAGAATCACAAGCACATCAGTGTCTCTAGATGACACGACTACTGTGTCTGACTGGCAGTGCACTGCATGTAATACCAATCGGGTATCTGCCTCTTCGTGTATCGCTCTCAGATGAGTCAGGTTGGTTGTTGCTTTCGATGACCTAACCTCCGTTTCTTTGTCTCTGAACCCACCACCAACAACAATCTCTTTATCCTCAGGTGCCTGAGCACATAGTTCTTCAGAGAGTAGATTGTCAAGATCAGCTTTGTTGTCAGGGAGGTACAGGAAGTTGGTCCAGTTTTTCGGAAGATGCACATCACGACCCTCAACAAGTCATCTGATTGGTTGAGCTGCTTTTGTGCATCGTGTCCTGGTAGCACCCTTGATGGTCTCTTCTCTGTATCTGTCAAACACAACATCTATCCGTTTATAGGAACATCCTGCTTTCAATACTGCTCTGACAAATGTGTCAGCCAAATCTCCAAATGTTACTGTCTGGCTTTCCTAGGGCAACCACCAGTGCCTGTCTATCTATGATGAGGCAAGATGACACGTCGGGCTGTTCAATAGCCTCAGGACAGACTATGTCGTCTGTTAACTTATTTACCAATACAGACTTGTTTCCAGTGCGAAGGGTCCCATTCATTTCAGCAAGGGATATGGGAACTGGCATAAGCTCGTATTTTAGGACAGCTGGTAAGTCAACTGGACGACCTGCCTCATAGGCCATAACAAGGCGTTTGAGGACGTTTCGGTCAGCCTTTACAACGGTTCTGTTGTCTTTGAATTTAGGAGTTTTGGCCACTTCATATAGATATGCAAATGTTTTAGCTTTGCTCTTATTTAGGGTTGCATGGATTGGGACCTCTGGTTTATCTTTGTCCTCAGGAACAATCATCATTTTCTCAATGAATGAATTCACTTTTTCTTGTCCTAGGTCTTTGGCAGAAAGTAATGAGCTTTGGATAGCCTCTGTGGCAACGTCTTTTGTGGCGAGATTTCGCAAAGAGCCTGGTGAGACTGAACCAAACACCTTGAATCCTTTGAAGACTAAAACCAATGCCATTTCGTCTCTGTTGTCTCTCTTTTCACGGGATTTGGTAGCTTCATTGTGGACATAGGTTTTCTCAGATGTGTTGCTGAACATCAAATGTGTCTCTTCTGCTACATGGGACCTCATGTTGTAGGAGAGTGTCCATCTGGAAAGGGCTGAAAGTGTCTTAGTAATGCCAATGATCCCCCCTCCTTTTTTCCCTGTTCCATTGATCCACTCCATTGCTTGGTCTGGATCGACCTGGTTGAATCGTTGATCGGACCGCTTCACAACAAAGTTGCCACTTTGGAAATCTGATAGTACAGGTTCTGGGAGTTGGTGCATCTCAGCAATATACACTGGCCCCCATCTTGCGTAGTTCAGGTGGTCATATCGCATGAAGTACGGCAACATCCAGCTGAAGGAGTGAAGATGAAGCTCCCAGAGCCCATCACGCTGAGCTTGTGTAAACTGCAACAGTGTTGAGACCATATCCATGTAGTTCCACCAGAAAACAAAGTTGACATCTTCAGATTTACTTGCGATGAAATCTTTGAGGAGACTCTCAAACTGTTCCTGCTTCAGATATGTTATCAACTGAGGAATAGTTTCAGGATTGTCATCAGCAGCCATAGCAGAGATCTCATCATGGCATTCCTTGTCTGATTCTGCAGCAAACGCGAGGAATGTTGGCAACAAAAGCTGCCATAGGGCCTGCAAGGTCAGTTTGTGAGCTCTCATACCCTTGTTGTATGCTTTCCCTGACATGACAAGCTGCACAGCACCCTCCCCAGCAATCCACTCTCCAGCCACACTTCAGCTAGACCAGACCCAGCCATGTGATCTCCGATAGTCTTCAGGAAGTTCATTGCAATATGAAGTCCACCAAGCCGAGGGATTAACTTGCCCTGATATTCCTCAACACACCACTTCAGTTCCATGAGCTTGCAGTAAAGAGCTTGGTCCACTGTTATGACAGTATGCTCCTGGCCAAAATGTGATGATATTGCCATGCACCTCTTCACAACTGTATTGAGCGTATCATACTCATGAGCTGGAGCAAGGACTATTGGCAAATATCCTACTGCTGTCTGCTCTGGTTCCTTTGATGAGACTGACTGATTGAATACAGTCCAAGAAGGTTTGGGTTCAGAATCCTGACGTCGCAGGAAGAAAGCCATGTCTGTTGCTTTTGCTTGTTTCACACACTCACTGTCTCCTTTAGGTTTTGTAAACCAGGTCTTGTTAACATGTGATGTGAATACTGGCTTGCTTGTGGCAGAATGTACATTGACGTGGTGCAAGTTCTCCAGGACATCTGGCACAACCAGTGTATGGCTAGTGGAGGGCTTCAGCATGTCAAGTTCTATAGCTTTTTTCCCCGTTGCCAGGCTGCCATTTGGGTTGCATGAAAGGTGTTCTTTCCATCTAAGGACTCATCAAGGATGTCAATGTTGTCAGCAGTGTAGTGGATGAATCGATTTGCTACCAGCATATATATATATATATATATATATATATATATATATATATATATATATATATATATATATATAAAAAAGGCAGTGAGCCTCCATTATATCTTTGCTCTGACCCTTGACTATCGATCTAGAAACTTAATTTCCAAATCTTGATTGCCTACTTACAAAAAAACTAGGGGAAAATGGTCCAACGACTGAGCAAGATTGGTAATTTGGTGGCCATTTTGATATGCAAATTAGAAGGTAAAAAACTCAAAATTTCGCTTGGGTACCAGTTTTTTTGGACTCAGCACCCTTGAAATATGTAAGGTAGGCCGGTTCCCGACTTGTACCCATAAATGCTCCTCACTTCTTATAGAAGGCCATTTTGCTGAAATCCGTCTAGTCTATTACATAATATACCAATATTAAACTTCTAAAAGACTCAAGAGAGGTCCCCATGTGGCTTCAAATCTTTTTGTGAGCTGAGCTCACCAAAACGAGCCTCTCCATTTGAATAATCTAAAGCATCTTGTTTAACCATCTCTTAGACAAGGGGCTTGTGAAGATTTCTAATTAAGAAGTATTACCTTTTTGGCTGCAATCATGCCCACCATAAACGCCTGTTGATGGGAATGAGGGAGAGTACCAGTCAGATCAGAGTAGCCAAAAATGGCCAGATTGGTATTCTTAGCTTGTTCTCCCCTTAGGTGTCTTGTAAGCAACCTCCCAGGCTTGTATCCCAGCTCAAAATTCTTCTGTTTAAGTTTAAGGTTACTTATTTGTCGGTTAAGGATATAATTATGTTCATACTTTAACTTTAGGATTTTATTATTGTTTGTTTTTTGAGAGAGACACTCTATATGCTTGTTCGAGTAATGGTAGCATTTTTCTATCTTACGAAGTCGACTTTTCAGGGCCTGTTTCTTGGAGGACTCGAATGATGTGAAGTGGCCTTGCATCACAACCTTAAATGTATCCCACAAGATTGAATCTGTGGTCAGGTTGAATATCAATTCCATGTGCTCTTGAAAACAATTAAAAAATGTTCAACCAGAAATCATAAAAAATAGGGCAAAACCAAAATAAATGTGCCAATGTCCCCTCCGCCATCCTGCACATATCACGTTGGGATGATATGAAGGGAAATATTTGATGTACTATAGGTTTTGAGTATTGAAGCCATGCATAACTTTAAACTGAATTAATTTATACCTAGAATTTATTGAACAACTCTTTATTCTCAACATGCCCTCTTTCCAGATCTCATCAGACACTTCATCGTTCTGCCCAAAGAATGAAGCTAACTTAAGGTGGCTGGTGCATACAGGTGTTGCTGATGCAAAAGCACAAACAAAACAGCATAACAAATGTCTGGTTTCAGGATCAGAAGATCATGAAAAATATGACTTCCAGGATTATTTATAAATTGTGGGATATTTTTCTGTACATGATTTCTGATTTGCAAATAATGGAAAAAATGAGACTGATGGAGAGTAAACTTGTTTTTAAGATGCAAAAAACTGACCCTCTATATAGAGATCTCCTATACAATGTAGTCCCTTTCTTCTCCATGCTGAGAAAACTCCATCAATCTGTGAAGGTTCAAATGATGGATTACATGATATTGGTGTATGATTACATGATATTGGTGTATTGATTAAAGATTTTGATAAATTATTAAATCTTTTTATCTGATTCAAGATCTTCAAGGAATTTATCAGCACAAAATTACTGCTCATCAACTTATTAACAGTTTTGCTCTCTGTAAAGATCAAAGCTGGGAGAGATGACCCCGGCACTGACATGGCCTCTGCTATGGAAAAGTCTCAGGTGACATGTCATCTAGAATGCCCCTTTGCCAGTAAGAGAGAGCCCTGGCATTAACTGCCAGTAATATTCAAGTCGTCATTTTTTTGTATAGTGCCTTTCACAACAAACTTTGTTTAAAAGCAGCTTTACAGAAGATCATGTATTAAAAGAAAATGAAACTGTAATATTTATAATGTCTTTGTCCAGTTCTTTATTAAGCTACCTGCTATAGCTCAATAAACTCCCCACTGGAAGGGTTTCAGGACAAGTATGGCGGATACAACTCGTGTCACTTTATGAGCTTTTATTGCGCACATACACAATACTCATCCACAAACAAGGTAGCCAGAATGCTACTGCATCGCTAGCCTGTCAGTTGGATATTAGTGACGTTAGTTAGATTAGTTAGGTTAGGTTGTAAACCTGCAATGAAACACAAACATCAGAATTAACTAATAAAGTTACACAATCATGTGATATAAGTTTTTGACATGAATTACTAGCAATGCTATTTTATAGTCACTCACTGGCAAGGCATACCAGTCCTGAACATCAACTAAATGAAAATGAATATAAAGGCGAGACGCCTGCGCACTGTAATTAATTAAGCAGACACAGACACATAGTCTGGAGACCAGGAACAAAAAATAAACAAACCTTTAACCTAGTCAGAATATAACGTATAACATGAAATATAACATAAATATGCCTTCATTTGCAATAAGTCGGTAAATGTACACACTTATTTTCTCAAATACCACAGAACATAATAATAACATCCATCACTTGTAATATATATTTATATAAAACACTAGTTATACCTGCTGGAAAGTTCTACAGTCTTCATTGTGTTGTTTGATAAAAATACGATTGTGAATTCTGTATAAAAATAAGTAATTAAATAATAATTGAATTTATAACCCATATCCCCATAAATTATAATATTTATATAATTGTAAAAAATAATTATGCTATGCGAGGTATCTTGTAATTCCATATAAATGAGAGAATAATGGAATCTAGTTGTTTAAAAAAAGGTTACCCATAAATATATAGGGAGATTTTGGAAGAGGTAAAGAAACCTTGTAAGAGTCTTTTGTCTTCAGACCATTCTGTGTGTGTTGAGTTCTCAAGCCTGTCAAACATTCTACTTTCCTCTGATAGGAGTTAGATTTGTTAGGCAGTGTGCAGAAAAACTTTTTTCTTACTAAATATGAGCAATAAGCAAGGCAAAATGGTGTGTGTTTCCATGTTTACGCCATATGGCTGAAGCGGACACACACCAGGTTTGTTTTGTGTTTTTGGGGGAAGAGCATGCGGCTCTTGTGTTGGTGCAGGTGCGAGCACCAACCCCGCACCAAGGCTTCTGTGCTGAAGTGTTGGTGCGGGGTTGTTTGGGTTTTTTTTTTCCTCAGCGCGCACCTGTTTTTTCTCCTCTGCAGTACACAGATTATTGCATTGATCTCAAAGCATCACTTATCAAGAACAACCAACAACAACAACAAACAATTACGTGAGGGATTCACATCAATCTCAAACCCTCACCGCTCAGGAACAACAAACAATTTGCGGTAAGTCATGGCATCCGCTCATGTTATTTCTTCCTGCATTGCATGTCACATGTTTACAATAGCCTCCTCCGTCAGCAGTGAGGGATTCACATATGATAAATGTAAGGAATTAGTCAGGCTGACGGAGAAGGTTAATGAGTTAGAGACTCGCATCCGAACGCTAGTGGAGGTCAGTGAGAAAGAGAAGCCGGCAGATACTGTTTCGGATGCGGGTAGTATAGAGATTCAACATACACACTTTGGTTCCGACTATAGAGCCCCTGCAGCAGGGCATTTGGGTGACGTCTCGGCGGCATACTCGCTCAGCAAAGAGACACCACTCTCCAGTTTCTGTTAGGGTTTCCAATCAATTCTCCCCCCTCAGTGATACACCCACTGAGAATAATTTTGAAAGAGCCCTTGTTATTGGCGATTCTATTGTAAGGAACGTGGAAATAGAGACTCCAGCCACTATTGTTAATTGCATTTCGGGGGCCAGAGCGTCTGACATCAAATCAAATTTACAAGTGCTGGCTAATGCTAAACATAGATTTTCTAAAATTGTTATCCATGTCGGCACTAACGATGTCTGGCTTCGCCAGTCGGAGATCACTAAAGATAATGTAAAGAGGTGTGCAAATTTGCAAAAACGATGTCAGACACTGTAATATGCTCTGGTCCCCTCCCTGCTCGTCGTGGTGAAGAGGTTTATAGTAGATTAGTGTCACTGAATGGCTGGATGTCTGAGTGGTGTCTGAAGAATAAAATAGGATTTATAGACAATTGGAATAGTTTTTGGGGTAGACCTGACCTGCTAAAGAGAGACAGACTCCATCCCTCCAGGGAAGGTGCTGCTCTCCTCTCTAGTAATTTGGCTCATAGTCTTAATAATGATAGTAATTGACTAACTGGGGCCCAGGTCAGGAAGCAGACAAACTGGTTAATCCGAACATCTGCTAGCTGCCTTGAGACATCACACAGGTCACATAAACTACAACACATAGAGACTGTATCACCTAGATATCTCATAGAGACTGTTCCCCGAACTACCAAACACAATACCCTCACTAAATAATTAAAAAAAATGTGATTAAGGTCAAACTTGAACAAAACAAACAAATTAAAAATGCACATCATATAAAAATAGGGCTACTAAACGTCTAGGTTACGTATGTAACCTCCGTTCCCCGATGGAGGGAACGAGACGTTGTGTCAGAGAAGCGACACTAGGGGTCTCTCTTGAGTGCCGATATTCACCTCTGGACTATGAAAAAAGGCCAATGAGAGTTGGCAACCAGTATTTGCATGTCCCGCCCCCGGACATACGGGTATTTAAACGGCGCAAATACGGGAGTTCGTTCAGGATTTTTCTGAGGAGCCGGAAATGGTCCACCACAACAGTGGCTCGGCTCAGCGACGTGGCAGGGGAGACACAATGTCTCGTTCCCTCCATCGGGGAACGGAGGTTACATACGTAACCTAGATGTTCCCCTTCTGTCGCTCTCTCCACGTTGTGTCAGAGAAGCGACACTAGGGGTCCACTTATAAAAGTGCCATGCGCTGAGCCGTGTATGTGAACTGCTGATACAGGAGCGAGCAGGTATTCTTACGTGCAGGACGACCAACTGTATCAGGCTGCACGTACCCTTCCCCAATGCCCCATTTAAGCCATCAGGATTCCTTATTGTTACCCCGGAAGGGGGAACAAGATGCTGGCTGCCAACCTGGGAACGGGCCAAGCCTGGCCGGGCCTCTTTTCTCTCTATGTTTCTCGCATAGAGCAACTTAGGCCGGGGCCCTTACACGCATTGAGGGAAGGGGGTCTTAGCCCTTATTCAGGGCGGAGAAGACCCTGCGGAGGCCACGCCTACCCGAGAGGGGAGGCAAGTTTAAGTGGCAAAACCATCAGAGGCTTGACTTAGGGCCTATGTGGAAAAGTCTGTGCGGTGGTGGATCCAGCCTCATAGAGGGGGGAACATACAGCACGGCAACCGAGGCAGCCGTGACTGCCTAAGGGAAGCACGGAGTCCGCTCGCCAGAGGGGACAGAACCGTGGCATTACACACAGGGGGAGTCCGAAGGAGGCCTTACCTGGGGAGCACCTACACCAGTGCAGGGTAGCTTGCGGTACCCGCAGTGGCTTGGGTCGGCGAGTTCCTCCGCTGAACTGCGACCCACGAGGGCTAGGGAGGAATGTCCCAAACCAAAGATCTCCTGGGAATGAAGGCGCACTGTTTCCCCTGGTTAGGGGGAAGGGCGCTAGGTGCAAGCAATTCACCTGGTCAGATCGTGAGCGTGCCACCGAGTTCTACGGGCTCGGTACCTGAGAGAACACGGGACGATACTGACCCAACTCGGAGATTGTAGAATCTCGCGAAAGTGTTAGGTGTTGCCCAGCCCGCTGCTCTACAAATGTCTGCTAGGGCAGTGCCCCTAGCCAGTGCCCATGAGGACGCAACAATCCTGGTGGAGTGGGCTCGGACCCGCAAAAGGGGGGGGCACGGCCTGGGTGTGATAAGCCAGGGAAATGGTGTCGACAACCCAGTGGGCGAGTCTCTGCTTGGAGACAGCATTCCCTTCTGCTGTCCCCCAAAGCAGACGAAGAGCTGCTCAGAGCGTCTAGTGCTCTGTGTGCGGTCCAGGTAGATACGTAAGGCACGTACTGGACACAGCAGTGAAAGGGCTGGATCTGCCTCCTCCCGGGGCAGCGCTTGCAGGTTCACTACCTGATCCCTGAAGGGTGTGTTAGGAACCTTGGGCACATAGCCCGGTCGCGGTCTTAGGATCACGAAAGTGTCTGCCGGACCGAACTCCAGGCAAGCGTCGCTAACAGAGAACACATGCAGGTCCCCGACCCTCTTGATGGAAGCGAGCGCGATCAGCAGGGCGGTCTTGAGAGAGAGGGCCCTGAGTCCAACTGAGTCGAAGGGGGGTCTCTGGAGTCCCGTAAGGACGACCGAGAGATCCCAGGAGGGGAACAGGTTAGGCCAGGAGGGAGCTATCCTCCGGGCACCTTTTAGGAACCTGATGATTAAGTCGTGCTTACCAAGAGACTTTCCGTCTACCGTGTCATGGTGGGCCGAGATAGCGGCGACATACACCTTGAGGGTGGAGGGGGACAGCCACCTCTCCAGCCTCTCCTGAAGAAACACGTGCACTGACCTAACTGCGCACTTCTGCGGGTCTTCGGCTCGGGAAGAACACCAGTCTGCAAACAGATGCCACTTTAGGGCGTAAAGATGCCTGGTAGAGGGGGCTCTGGCTTGGCTGATTGTATCTACGACGGTAGATGGTAGACCGGCTAGATCTTCCGCATCCTGTCTAGGGGCCAGACGTGGAGGTTCCAGAGGTCTGGGTGCGGGTTCCAGAGCGTGCCCCGTCCCTGAGAAAAAAGGTCCTTCCTCAGGGAATTCGCCAGGGAAGGGCTGTCGTGAGGAGCGTGAGGTCCGAAAACCAAGTCCGGGTAGGCCAATAGGGGACTACCAGAATGACTTGCTCCTCGTCCTCCCTGACCTTGCATAGCACCTGTGCAAGAAGGCTCACTGGGGGAAATGCGTACTTGCGCAGCCCCGCGGGCCAGCTGTGTGCCAGCGCATCTGCCCCGAGGGGAGCCTCTGTCCGGGCATACCAGAGCGGGCAGTGGGAGGTTTCTTGGGAGGCAAACAGGTCTACCTGAGCCTTGCCGAACCAGTCCCAAATCAGCTGGACCGACTGGGGGTGGAGCCTCCACTCCCCGCCAGGCAAGCTTTGTCTTGACAGCGCGTCCGCTATCACATTGAGGTTGCCGGCGATGTGAGTGGCGCGCAGTGACTCCAGTCACTGCTGACTCCAAAGGAGGAGACGACGGGCGAGCTGTGACATGTGGGGGGAGCGTACTCCACCTTGGCGGTTTATGTAGGCTACGACCGTGGGGCTGTCTGTCCTGACTAGGACGTGTTTGTTCCGAGTTAATGGGAGAAACTTCTGCAGGGCCAGAAAAACAGCCAGCAGCTCTAGGCAGTTGATGTGCCAGCGCAGCGGGCCTCGGTTCCACCGGCCTGCGGTTGCGCGCCCGTTGCACACGGCACCCCAACCCAATTTGGAAGCGTCGGTTGTGACCAGAACGCGTCGGGACACCTGCTGCAAGGGTACACCTGCCCTTAGAAAGCAGAGGTCTGTCCAGGGTTTGAAGGTTTAGCAGCAGGCAGAAGTAACTTTTACGTTGTGCGTGCCGCGGTGCCATGCTCGTCTCAGGACTTGAGTCCGGAGCCAGTGCTGAAGTGGTCTCATATGCATCAACCCCAGCGGCGCGGCCGCCGCGGAGGATGCCATATGCCCCAGGAGCTGTTGGAAACGTTTTAGCGGGACCACGGCGCCTGGCTTGAAGGAAGCGAGGCATTTCAGCACTGACTGAGCATGCTCGTTGGAGAGACATGCTGTCATTGAGACTGAGTCTAACTCCAGACCGAGAAAAGAGATGCTCTGGACCGGGGAGAGCTTGCTCTTTTCCCCGGTTGACCTGAAGCCCCAAACGGCTGAGGTGCCTGAGCACCTGGTCTCTGTGTGTGCATAGTAACTCTCGAGAGTGAGCCAGTATGAGCCAGTCGTCGAGGTAATTGAGTATGCGTATGCCGGCTACTCAGTGCGGGGCAAGAGCTGCCTCTGCGACTTTCGTGAAGACGCGAGGGGACAGAGACAGGCCGAAGGGGAGGACTTTGTACTGATACGCCTGGCCGTCGAACGCGAACCATAGGAAGGGTCGATGTCGAGGGCAAATTGAGACGTGGAAGTACGTGTCCTTCAGGTCTACCGCTGCGAACCAACTCGCAGGTCCAAGATCGGTCGTAAGCCGCCGCCTTTCTTGGGTACAACAAAGGAAGGGCTGTAGACACCCTTCTTCGTTTCGGTTGGAGGGACAGGCTCTATCGAGTCCTTTAATAGAAGGGAGGCGATTTCTTTGCTTAGGGAATGGGCATGTTGGCCGTGTACTGCA
The DNA here is from genome assembly GCF_025860055.1 of Xyrauchen texanus. NCBI lineage: Eukaryota > Metazoa > Chordata > Actinopteri > Cypriniformes > Catostomidae > Xyrauchen > Xyrauchen texanus. The sequence continues at coordinate 34,847,498 of NC_068316.1, read as the reverse complement.
GAAAAATGTACGCCCACGAAGGGGGGCGGAGACCTGGCAAACTGAATTGCGTAACCGAGTCGAATGGTCCGGTGCAGCCAGCGTGACGGGTTGGGCAGTGAAAGCCACGCCTCTAAGCTCCATGCTAGGGGCACCAAGGGGACGAGTTTTTTGGACGTACCCGGCGGGGCTTCGCAGCGGTGTGGAACAGGTAACGCGGCGTCGGGAGGCGACGTGGCGTCCCGAGGCTCCGGTGCTGAGAATAAACTCAAAGCACTTACCACCAATGTTCACCATGGTGTTCGAGGGTTACCACCCCTTGCGGCACCTAATACCTTGAGGCCGCAGCTCTCCACCGCGGCTTTGGCAATGTAAGCTTTGAACATTGCCTACTCCGGTTCAATGTCCCCAACCTCCGCAGGGTTGCCTGAAAAGCCACGGAAGTGTGAGTGGACGGGGACCTCCTCCAAACTTTCCCAGTTCACCCACACTACTCGCTTGGGCTTCCCAGGTCTGTCCAGAGTCTTTCCCCACCCCCTGACCCAACTCACCACCAGATGGTGATCGGTTGACAGCTCTGCCCCTCTCTTCACCCGAGTGTCCAAAACATATGGCCTCAGATCCCTGTGGCCTGTCATTTCCCACGTGCACGCTGAAGTCACCCAGCATCACTATGGAGTCCCCTACTGGGGCCCTATTCAGGACTCCATTCAGCGTCTCCAAGAAGGCTGAATACTCTGAACTGCTGTTCGGTGCATATGCACAGACAACAGTCAGAGTTTACCCCCCACAACCCGTAGGCATAGGGAGGCGACCCTCTCGTCCACCGGGGTAAACTCCAACATAGCGGCGCTCAGCCAGGGGCTCGTGAGTATCCCCACACCCGCCTGTCGCCTCACACCCTGGGAAACTCCAGAGAAGAGTCCATCCCCTATCCAGGAGTACGGATCCAGAGCCAGAACTGTGCGTCAAAGTAAGCTCCACCAGATCCAACTGGTTACGCTCCACCTCCCTCACCAGTTCCGGCTCCTTCCCCCCAGTGAGGTGACATTCCACGTCCTTAGAGCTAGCCTTTGCTGCCCGGGTCTGGTCCGTCGAGGCCCACGGCCTTCACTGCCTTCACTGCCACCCATATGGCAGGGCACCCAACTCCTGCGGTTTCTCCAATAGGTGGTGGGCCCAAGGGATGTAGAGGGGGATTTTATGTCGCTTCTTCGGTCTGTGCCCGGCCAGGTCCGTGACAAGCCCGGCCACCAGGCGCTCGCTGGTGAGCCCTCCATCTGGGACTGCTCCAGACGGGGGCCCCGGGCTTCCTCTGGGCAGGGTAACTCCTCCTCTTGCTGTCTTCACCTCTGAGCATTCCGCACATGATAATAAAGCGACGGAGAAATTACTCGAGGTGGTTACTCGTGCGGTGGCCAGGGTTCTATTAGGCTGGCCACGCGAACAAGAGACCTCCAAACGCTCCAAACTGGAGGACAGATTTCTGTCTGGTGGCCAAGACAGAAACTCCTCATCAGTCCCTTCCCTTCTTTGATGACCTCCATGACGAGCTCATTCGTTCATGGAGGAAACCTTATACTTCCTGTTACCATTCAACTGGCTCCTCTGTGACACCAGGGCATCCGCATTCTGAAATATATAGACGACTGGCTGATACTAGCGCAGTCACAAGAACTGGCTTTTCAGCACAGGGATATTGTCTTAGCTCATCTGGTTTCTCTGGGTCATATCAAATCAAATCACTTTATTGTCACACTACCATGTACACAAGTGCAACAATATGTGAAAATCTTTCAATTGTAAGGACTGGGGACAGGTTCGTGTGTGCAGTTCCGAGCAACATAGCAGTCATGACAGTGATGAGACATATACCAATTACAATAAACAACATATTTACACAACACAATTTACATATCAAATGTACACATACTTACACAACACAATAATTATTTACAATGAACAGTAAACAATACACACAACATAGAACACATACAATAAAAAAAAATAAGAGTATATAAAAAATATATATACAGCAGTTGTATTGAGGAAAATATATTTGACAGTCCAGTGTGAGATAATAGATTAATAAAGTGTAGTGCTGATTATTGATCATGAGAGATCAAATGTTTAAAAGTCTGATTGCTTGGGGGAAGAAGCTATCATGTAGTCGGCTGGTGCTGGTCCTGATGCTGCAATACTGCCTGCTTGATGGTAGCAGTGAGAACAGCCCATGACTCAGTTGGCTGGAGTCTCTGATGATCCTCCGAGCTTTTTTCACACACCGCCTGTTATATATGTCCTGGAGGGAGGGAAGCTCACCTCCGATGATGTGTCTGGCAGTTTGCACCACCCTTTGCAGGGCTTTGCGGTTGTGGGCGGTGCTATTGCCGTAACAGGCGGTGATGCAGCCAGTCAGGGTGCTCTCTACAGTGCTGGTGTAGAACCGTGTGAGGATGTGGTGGTTCATTCCAAACTTCCTCAGCCGTCTCAGGAAGAAAAGTGAACCTTCTGATGGACCATGTGAGTTCCTCAGTGATGTGGACACGGAGGAACTTTGAAATGCTGACTCTCTCCACCGGTGCTCCATTGATGATGATGTGTTCTCTGTCTTTCTGAAGTCCATCACAAGCTCCTTGGTTTTACTGATGTTGAGGGAGAGGTTGTGCTCCTGACACCAGCGTATCAGAGTGTGCACCTCCTTTCTGTCATTGTCAGTAATCAGACCTACCACCGTCGTATTGTCAGCAAACTTAATGATGGCATTGGAGCTATGTGTTGCCACACAGTCATGTGTGTACAGGGAATACAGGAGTGGGCTGAGAACACAGCCCTGTGGGGCTCCAGTGTTGAGGGTCAGTAATGAGGAGATGTTGCTGCCTATTCTAACCACCTGACGTCTGCCTGACAGGAAGTCCAGGATCAAGCTGCACAGCGAGCGGTTTAAGCCCAGAGCCTGGAGTTTCTCATCAAGCTTGGAGGGCACTATGGTGTTGAATGCTGAGCTGTAGTCTATAAACAGCATTCTCACATATGTGTTCCTTTTTTCCAGGTGGGAGAGAGCAGTCTGTATTGTAGATGCAATGGCATCATCAGTGGAGCGGTTGTTGTGGTAGGCAAACTGTAATGGGTCCAGAAAGGTGGGCAGCACAGAGCAGATGTGATCTCTGGTTAGCCTCTCAAAGAATTTGCTGATGATGGGGGTCAGAGCAACAGGGCACCAGTCATTTAAGCAAGTGATTTTGGCTTGCTTCGGTACGAGCACAATGGTTGACGTTTTGAAGCATGTGGGGACTACAGACAGGGACAGGTTGAAAATGTCCGTAAAAACACCAGACAGTTGGTTCGCGCCCGCTCTGATAATGCAGCCCGGAATGCCATCCTGACCCGTGGCTTTACGGATGTTCACCCGTCGGAAGGATCGGGTTACATCCGCAACAGAGACTGAGAGTGAACCATCATCTGTAGCGTCAGCTGCGCGTGCTCTCTCCGCGAGGGCGGTGTTATTGTCCTCAAAATGAGCATAAAATGTATTAAGCTCATCCGGGAGATAGGCAGCGGTGTTCACGGCGGAGTTTTTATTCCCTTTGTAGTCCGTGATGATGGTAATTCCCTGCCACATACTTCTTGAGTCAGTCCGTATTGTTTTGGTTGGCACAACGTCCTCTACGCATTTCCAGATGAAACACGTTATGCTATCAGCGTAAGCCTCGATGTCTCCATCAGAGGTGGACCGGAACATCTCCCAGTCCGCTTGATCTGCTCGCAGAGCTTGTTGTCCAGAGACTGAACATTTGCCAGTAGTATACTGGGTAGAGGGGGTCGATTTGCATGAAGTCTTACTCTGATGAGAACGCCGGCTCTTTTTCCCCTTTTCCTTCTGCGTTTCCGCGGCCGGGCAGCCCAGACAAAAGGCTCCGCTAGCGTGTTTGTAAACAGCAGGTCGGCATTGAGGAATGTGAATGTGTACAAGTGTATAATTGTAGAACCAATGTCCAAAAGCATTTGTCTGTCGTAAACAATAAGGCAGACAACATCCAAGACAAAAAACAAAAAACGGCAGTGTTGTGTTGGAGCCAACGCAGCAGCCATACTCGGCGCCATCTTGAGTTCCTGGGTCTGAGACTCAACGTCAAAAAGAGAGTTGTCTCTCCTACTCAGGAAATGACCTATCTGGGAGTTGTATGGAATTCGATCATGATGCAGGCACAATTGTCTCCCACTCGAATTGTGTCTATTCAGAACACCCTGAGCAAAGTCAGGCTAGGTCAAGGTTGCACTGTTCGTCAGTATCAACAAATATTAGGTCTCATGGCATCTGCGTCCTCGGTGATCCCTTTGGGCCTTCTGCACATGAGACCAATTCAGTTGTGACCATGGGGATTTCATCCAAGGGCCAGTCCCTTAAGGCAGTTAAGGTTTACGCACTGCACGCTTCATACCCATTCTATGTGGTTCAGACCCCGGTTCCTCACTTTGGGTCCCACTCTATGCGCGTCTTGCCATTGAAAATTGCTAACGACAGACGCCTCCCTGACGGGCTGGGGTGTGGTCTTAAGTGGTCGTCCAACTCAAGGGGAATGGGAGGGTCATCAGCTTGATTGGCACATCAACTGCCTTGAGTTGATGGCGGTATTTCTGGCTCTGAAATACTTCCTCCAGTATTTGAGAGGCTTAGATGTCCTGGTGCGGGTGGACAACGCAGCAGTAGTCTCTTACATAAACCATCAAGGAGGTCTACATTCATGCCAGCTCAACAGACTTGCACAGCAGATTCTCCTTTTGGCCCAGGGCAAGCTCCTGTCAATCAGAGCAGTTTACATCCCAGAATGCACCTGTATGTGTTTCCCCCAGTTTCTCTGCTCCCGGGAGTCTTGGCCAGAGTTCACCAGCAAGGGTCTTGCCTTTTACTGATAGCACCTTGTTTGCCGAACAGGGTATGGTTCTCGGAGATAATGTCTCTCCTCAACGGCTTGCCTTTGGCGATTCCGGACAGGAGGAACCTTCTGTCCCAGGCGAAGGGGACAATATTTCATCCCCAGCCATGCTGTGGACCCTTCATGTTTGGCCCCTGAAGGGTACCAACTGAGGGACACTGGGCTTTCACCTGAAATTATTGAGACCATTCTAAATGCTAGGGCTCTCTCTACTAGAAGTTATGCCAATAAATGGGGTGTCTTTGAAAGCTGGTGCAGTGCACATAATGCAGATCCAGTTAACTGCAAGATTGCTTCACTTCTGGACTTTCTTAGGAAAAATTATCAGCAGGCACATGCCACTCTCAGGGTTTATGTGGCCACCTGGAGGGTGTGCTGAGTGACTCCATCCAGGTCACTTAAGCAACCATATTGGCCCAGTTGCTAGGGAGGGTAGAGTCACATGGTGTAACCTCCTTGTGGTCATTATAATGTGGTTCTTACTGGGGCGCGTGGTGGGTTGTGTGTGGATGCCGCGGAGAATAGCGTGAAGCATCCACACGTGCTACGTTTCCATGTGATTTCTCCACAAGCCACATGATATGATGCGCGCATTGACGGTCTCAGACACAGAGGCAACTGAGATTCGTCCTCCGCTACGTGGATTGAGGCAAGTCACTACACCACCACAAGGACTTAAGAGTGCAATTCAAATAAAAAAAGTATTATTAGAATTATAGTATTAGGGGCGGCTGTGGCTCAGGTGGTAGAGTGGGTCGGCCACTAATCGCAGGGTTGGCGGTTCGATACCCAGCCCACATGACTCCAAATGCTGAAGTGTCCTTGGGCAAGACACTGAACCCCAAGTTGCTCCCAATGGCAGGCTATTGCCTTGTATGGCAGCTCTGCCGTCATTGGTGTGTGTGAATGGGTGAATGAGACTCAGAGTAAAGCGTTTTGAATACCGCTAAGGTTAAAAAGGCACTATATAAGTGCAGATCATTTACCATATTATGGAGGCCACTGTGCTCATGGGAATCTTCAATGCAACAATTTTGGTAGTCTTCCCAAGATCTTGACTTGACACAATCTTATCTCTGAGCTCTGCAGGCAGTTCATTTGACCTCATGGCTTATTTTTTTCTCCGATATACATTTTCAGCTGTTTGAACTTATATAGACAGGTGTGTGCCTTTTCAAATCATGTCAAGTTAATTACATGTGCCACCGACTCTAATCAAAGTGTAGAAACATCTTAAAGATGATTCCGAGAAATGGAATGCACCTGAGCTAAATTTCATGTGTTATAGCAAAGGGCCTGAATACTTATCTCAGTTTGATATTTCAGTTCCCCTTCTGTCACTCACTTGACATTGTGTCGAATGAAGTGACACAAGGGGTCTTCTTAGGATGCCAAACGTACCTCTGACTTTGAGAAAAGGCCAATGTGAAATTGCCAGACAGAATTTGCTTGCCCTGCCTCAGACATACGGGTATAAAGGGAAGCGGGGCAGTGTCTGTCAATCAGAATTTTTTCTTCGGAGCCGAACGGTTGTCCAACAGCAAAATCTGTTGGCAGAAGCACTGCTGTTGGATCTACAGCATGTTTCCAGCTTGCGTTCTCCCTCTCTGCGCAGTCCACACCCCTGGGTGCTTCGACAGCACTTTCATTGCCTAAATGAGTGTTTCTCCTCCTAAAAAGTGTTTGAGTTCCCACTCATAAAAGATCAATACACAGCAGGTGTTCAACGTCCTTTTCAGGACACGTCTTTTTAAAGATATCTTTTCGACTCTGTGTAGTTCCTGGATGTGGTTGATTTCTCTCCAGTTCTGACAGTCATACAAGCTGCTTCGTGTGCCTGGGCTGCAATCACTTGCAGGCCGCGTTTTATGAATGGTTCATGTTCTCAGTGTGAGAACATAGCCATGGCAACGTTGCGGTCACAGCTTTCTTTTCTCATGAGAGAAAGCCACTTCAGCTGCCCCCCCATGTCGTTCCTTCTTCCCACGGGATTGAGGACGACTCAGCTGGCGATGAAGGCAATTTGGTGATGACTATGGGCTCAGTTTTGCCAGGTAAATCCCCACGAACCACCCGTCCCCAGGCACGCATTCTTGAAACCTCCGTCCCTCCCCTCACAGCTACTCTATCAGTTCCTCGGTTCAGGGTACCACTCATAGCCATGAACAACCCCCCCAGTTCCTTTCTCCCCAGAAGGGCATGATGAGCTGACGCAGTCATGAGGGCACCTTTTACTGCCCGGAACCGACCCCTCCGCTCATCAGCTCTCACTACCCTGGATGGCGGGGGCGGCCCACAGGTACACGGAGGTTCCTCAGGTGGACAGAGCGGACGCGATCCACTTGTGTCCTGAGAATGCCGCCACCTGGCGGGACCACCCGGTACTCCCCTCCAGAGCCTGTAGAATGACGTAATCACTGACCTCAAAAGCCTACAGCGCCACCGGACAGGCCGTCTCCACCCTGCATGCCATGGCTGCAAGTCCACCAAGTCAAGGCACTCAAAGATCTGGACCTGGGTAGTCCTGACCCCGACGTGCTGCAGGAACTGCGCTCTGCCACCGACCTCGCCTTTCAGAGCCACGAAGGTCACAGCGCAGGCACCCAGGCGGGCGATGGCCACCCTCGTAGTCCAGGAGCATCACCTCTGGCTGAACATGGTCGAGATGCACACTTTCAATGACCCATTCTCCCAGTTTGGCCTCTTTAGCAACACTGTCGACAACTTCAGCCAGCCATTTTTGCTGGTGAAGAAGCAGACGGAGGCGATAACCCACATCTTGCCCTACCTGCTCGCCAAGGGTGTAACTCTGTGGCTAAACAACAGATAGCTCTGCCTTAACCCGGGCCCAGCTCTCAGCCCCAGCATCGAGCATCTCACAGGCAGTGTATGCCCCCCATCTCCAGGACCCCTGCCAGGAAAGCTCCGAAACGCTCCTGAGACGGGTGACCCAGGCAATCAAATGTTCGCTCCGGGGCTGCGGCACCTACATTCTCAATAAAGAGCGATTTCCTCACACCCTGTGTCATCCAGCCCGTGCATGCCGTTCTCACGGCACCCCGGCCCCAAAGCTCTACAGTCCCGGCTCCCCGGACACAGCTCTCTCGCCTGTGGACCCATGATTGCCAGTGCTGACATGTTCCGAAGACGCCTCTCTAGGACCTTTCCCTCAGTCTCTAATCGGTCCCCTGCCGGGTGCGCGGAGGGAGGTAAGTGCTTTGAGTCTTTTCTCAGCATGCAAGACTTGGGACGCTCTTCTGCCTCCCGACCTGCTATTACCTACTCCCCCCGCCGCGAAGCCCCGCACGTCAAAAGTGATCATCCCGTTAGTGCCTCTCGTGCAGAGTTTGGACTCGCGGCTTACGCTGCCCAACCTGTCGCGCTAGTTGGCCAGGACCTTCCAACTTGGCTACGTGATTCAGTTTGCCCAGCTCCCACCTTGATTTGCCATTATTCACTCCACCTCCGTACGCTGGGAAAACGTCAGCGCTTTACGGGCAGAGATCATAACTCTGCTTCTCAAGGACAGCAATAGAGCGCATCCCTCCAGCAGAGATGAAGGGTCTCTACTCCCTTACTTCATCGTACTCATCGTACTCTTACTCCAAAAAGGTGGGGGGTTGCAACTAATCTTGGACCTGCGAGTTCTCAACCGGGCAACAGACTCGTTCAAACGTTCAAAATGCTCAAGCAGAAACAGATTCTTACCTGCATTCAACAGATAGATTGGTTTGCAGTGGTAGACCTGAATGACGCATACTTCCACGCCTCAATCTTGCCTCGACACCGACCCTTCCTACGGTTCGCGTTCCACGGCCAGGCATATCAGTACAAGGTCCTCCCCTTCGGCCTGTCCCTGTCCCCTCGTATCTTCACGAAGGTCGTAGAGGCAGCTGCATACTCGCCTTGACGACTGGCTCATCCTGGCTCACTCTCGAGCGTTACTATGCGCTCACAGGGACCAGGTGCTCAGGCACCTCAGCCGTCTAGGGCTTCAGGTCAACTGGGAAGAGCAAGCTTGCCTCAGTTCAGAACATATCTTTTCTCGGCTTTTCTACGGTGTGGCAATCACCCCCTCCTGCCATCAGACTTTCAACCCTTGTACAGACCTCTGCTTCCTGTGGACCGGAGTCCCCTTGCAGCAGGTCTCCAGACATGTCGCGGTCACCACAGATGCCTCTCAACAGGGTTGGGGTGCTGTGTGCTAAGGGCGAATGTTGGCCATTATTGGCTTAGGGGTTACCGTTGGCCTGTAGTGTCAATGTACAAAATTAAAACATTTTTGATCCAAAAATGGGACTTTTGGGCCTTACAGGCCATTCCAAAATTCCCATTTTCTGGTCAAATATTTTCTAATTTTGTACATTGATACTACAAGCCAACAGGTACCCACAAACAAAGCCATGCACAAATGTCCTATTTTCAAAGTGATGGTATTTCCACCCCGACCTGAGTCTCGGCTGACTCCAAAGGAGGAGATGGTGGACGAGTTGTGACATATGACGAGAGCGCACGCCGCATTGTTGATTTATGTACGCTTCCGTCGTGGTGCTGTCTGAATGGATGCTGCCTGAATGGAGTGCCCATTGCAAATGGCGCCCCAACCCTGTTGAGAGGCATCTGTGGTGACCACGACATGTCTGGACACCTGCTGCAATGCCATCACTTTGAAAATTGGACATTTGGGCATGGCCTGTAGCGCCCCCTAGGGTCAAATGTGGGCCATTCTTGGTTTGTGGGTTCCTGCTGGCATGTAGTATCAATGTACCAAATTAGAAAATTTTTGAAAAGAAATGAGAATTTTGGGCATGGCCTTTAGCAAATTTCAAGTCAATTGGAGCTACAGTTCAGGTGAAGAAGAGTTTTGTAGGTTTTCAAAAATTTTCAACGTACAGGAAAATCCATCATGGTGGAAGTTATGGGTCCTTGAGGCTTTTTTGTTCCCCATGGGAAATGAGGCATGTACACCAAGTTTCAGAAGAGTTGGAAAAATGGGGTGGAAATAGTATCACTTTGAAAATATTTTTTTGGGCGTGGCCTGTAGCACCACCTATGGGCGAATGTGGACCATTCTTGGTTTGTGGGTTCCTTTTGGACTGTAGTATCAACGTACTAAATTAGAACATTTTTGACCAGAAAATGGGAATTTTGGGCATGGACTGTTGTGCTCCCTAAAGGCGAATGTGGACCATTTTTGGTTTGTAGTTTACTGTTGGCATGTAGTATCAATGTACCAAATTAGAAAAATTTTGACTAGAAAATGGGAATTTCAGCTTTTCCTATAGCGCCCCCTAGGGACGAATGTCGGACATTCTTTGTTTGTGGATTCCTGTTGGCCTGCAGTATCAATGTATCAAATTAGAACATTTTTGACCAGAAAATGGGAATTTTGGGCATGGCCTGTAGCGCCCCTAGGGGCGAATGTTGGCCATTCTTGGTTTTTGGGTTTCTGCTGGCCTGTAGTATCAATGTACCAAATTATTACATTTTTGACCGGAAAATGGGAATTTTGGCATTTCCTGTAGCGCCCCTATTGGCGAATGTGGGCCATTCTTGGTTTGTGGGTTCCTGTTGGCCTGTAGTATCAATGTACCAATTCTGAAAATTTTTGACCAGAAAACGTGAAGTTCAGCTTTGCCTGTAGCGCCCCCTAGGGGCGAATGTAGGAATTTTTTTGTTTGTGGATTCCTGTTGGCCTGTAGTATCAATGTATGAAATTAGAACATTTTTGACCAGAAAACGGGAATTTCAGCTTTGCCTGTAGCGCCTCCTAGGGGCAAATGTCGGACATTCTTTGTTTGTGGATTCCAGCTGGCCAGTAGTATCCTGTAGTATCAATGTAAAAAATTTGAAAATATTTGACCAGAAAATGGGAATTTTGGAGTGGCCTGTAGTGCCCCCTAGGGGCGAATGTGGGCCATTCTTGGTTTGTGGGTTCCTTTTGGACTGTAGAATCAATGTACCAAATTAGAACATTTTTGACCAGAAAATGGGAATTTTGGGCATGGACTGTTGCGCTCCCTAAGGGCGAATGTGGGCCATTTTTGGTTTGTAGTTTACTGTTGGCATGTAGTATCAATGTACCAATTTTTAACATTTTTGACCAGAAAACGTGAATTTCAGCTTTGCCTGTAGCACCCCCTAGGGGCGAATGTCGGACATTCTTTGTTTGTGGGTTCCTGTTGGCCTGTAGTATCAATGTACCAAATTAGAAAATTTTTGACCAGAAAATGGGAATTTCGTCTTGGCCTGTAGCGCCCCCTAGGGGTGGATGTCGGCCATTCTTGGTTTGTGGATTCCTGTTGTCCTGTAGTATCAATGTACCAAATTAGAACATTTTTGACCAGAAAATGGGAATTTTGACATGGCCTGTAGTGCCCCCTAGTCGGGAATGTTGGCCATTCTTTGCACAGTACTTCAGAGTGATGTCATCTTGAAGCATGTTAGGTTTGAAAAACCATCAGTCAAAATTACATTTGATTTATTGACACGTATATATTGATAAAATTTGGACATTTACATAAACACGCCCCTTTCAGCCATTTTGTATCGTATTCATTTTTCCTACACATGTGTTCCAAATATACTCTTTGTACTTTTCATTTACTTGGAAGGTAAATGTTCAGAATTAAGGATACATTGTTACTGTCTCATTAAGAGACACCATGGCATTGAACTGTATATAATTCTCAATGTTCATCTGTCAAAATCCTTTCATTAGGAGCATTGGGATAAACAATGTTTCACTTTTAACTTTCTCTAAAATAAAGTGACTGTTTAATTGTTACCGGTTTCCATGCCTGATTCTGGCACAGCTACTGCTGGCTCCTCAGTCTGTAGTTCATCTTTGCTACCCTCTACAAAACCATTGAATCAAATCAAAGTGTATATTTACTACAAACAAATATCACAAAACATGTCACACATATATTTTATGTTAATGCTCATTGGTTATCCTTAGAGAAAACAACACCTGATAAAAATTGAGAAAACACTCGAACGGGACTCGAACGGGACTCGATCCAACGTTTCCAGCGTGAGAGGCGTGTTTCTCTCTTACGTTGTAAAATGCCACGTTTTTGAATGGCATGTAAAAACAATCACTCAATCTCCATTTTTTTCACTGGATCTGTTGCTATTTTAATGATTTAAAAAACAAAGCACTGACCATTTAAAGTGTGAGCTTGTACATTTTGAAATAGTTATAAACAGTCACAGCTATGCAGTGTTATTATGTGCCTTGATAGTCTTTCAAATAAAATGAGTTTACCCCAAAAATATATTTGTACTTTTCATTTACTTGGAAGGTAAATGTTCAGAACTAAGGATACATTGTTACTGTCTCTTTAAGAGAAACCATGGCATTGAACTGTATATAATTCTCAATGTTCATCTGTCAAAATCCTTTCATTAGGAGCATTGGGATAAACAATGTTTCACTTTTAACTTTCTCTAAAATAAAGTGACTGTTTAATTGTTACCGGTTTCCATGCCTGATTCTGGCCAGCTGCTGCTGGCTCCTCAGTCTGTAGCTCATCTTTGCTACCCTCTACAAACCATTGAATCAAATCAAAGTGTATATTTACTACAATCAAATATCACAAAACATGTCACACATATATTTTATGTTAATGCTCATTGGTTATCCTTAGAGAAAACAACACCTGATAAAAATTGAGAATACACTCGAACGGGACTCGAACCAACATTTCCAGCGTGAGAAGCGTGTGCGCTAACAAATACGCTACTGGTTGGAACTTCTAATATCAATCGCGAGTGCACCTCTTGAGAGTGCAGATACAACATCATTCTGGGAATTATTGATACTTTAGGATCGATCTGCCCATCCCTACTTTCTTTAGACATATGTTTCATGTTTGTGTTATATGTTTCTGTAAGTTTTAGTGACATGTTTCAGAAAGATACTCGCGAAGACAGAGACGGCGCACCCTGTTTATGATGTATTACATGTATCTGTATGGGCAAAAATAACACAGTATTTTGTTTAAGTTGTTAACGCTGTTTCGAGAGAAAAATCTAACAGGACATCACAGCAGCATCAGTGTTGACCCCTTGAATAATGCCAGAATTTAAAGGGGCCCGAAATTATGGGTCCTTGAGGCTTTTTGTTCCCTATGAGAAATGAGGCATGTACACCAAGTTTCAGAAGAATTTGACAAATGGGATGGAAATTAAATAATTTTGAATATGGGACTTTTGGGCGTGGCCTGTATAGCCCCCTATGGGCGAATGTGAGACATTCTTCCATAGTAATTCAGAACAAGAAAAAAACTCTATGATAACAATAAAACAAGATCACTTGAAAAATATAAAATATGTGCAATTATTTGAAAATTGTTTAAGCTCTCCATGTCATTATTCCACATACGGCATTCACTAAGATTTTCACTTTGTTCTAAGACTTCATTTTATGCTTTGTAAAAATAAGTGAATGTTAACCTCTTAAGATCCTTGCCATTTTTGGGGATTTCCGCCTGGATTTGGCCTACCCAAATTAAAAAGCTTCCCATTCCCACATCTTTGGCCTAAATACACAGTTTTGGTGTCATTTTACAGGAAACCCTTTGAAGTTGCATAAAACACTGCTAAAAATTTAAAAAAATTAAATATATGTTGTCTGAACAGTAATAACCCTCCTAAAAAAAGAGGCGCTTTTTGATTTTTTTTATATAAATTCATATTTGAAAGTGTATAACTCAAGCCCTGTAAACCCTAGCAACAAGCAGACAGTTTTGGCTGTTTCCACTAGATGTCAGCAAATACCTGAAAAAGGAATTTGGTCTGTATCATGTTTTATTTAATATCTATTTCAATTTATTTGAAGGGAGGAATATTACCTTTTTTTGGTGTACTTTCCGCCTACCCAAATCTAAAGTCTCCCCATACCCATATACAGTGCTATAAATGCAAAATCCCAGTGTAATTTTACAGAAAACCCTTTGTCATTACATAAAACACTGCTGAAAGTGGTAAATATGCGCTCTGGTGTCTGGTGAGACGCGTCTGTGTGTTTTGCGCATGTAACCTACCTAGTGATCACTTCACAGTCTGGATGCAATATCACAGCCCCTGATTGGTCTATTTGATCTTGAGAGACATTGCCGGAAAGCGGAGGGTCTAAGCTTTACGGCAATATATGCTTTATCCAGATCGGATGTTTACATATTTTCCTGGATTGTTGAATATCATATAACATTACTTTGTGGTGTTTCTGCACTCGAGGGATTACTTGGGCACACAACCACAGAAAACACTGAAAAACGGCTCATTTTGCAGAGAATAACCTAAGGTAAAGGATTATGTAGCATCTGTGGCTAACTGTGCTGTCTAGTGCGAGTAGCACGGCAAATATTCAATAATTTCACTTGTATGTTTACAAATGTAGATTGTATACTTCATGATTCATTCGAAGTGTATTAGATATGTGATTATACCTCAATAAAAAGACTTATTGGAACTTCTTACTGGCAATGAGAGCTTTCATTTGATACATGGTTTGTACATGTGCGTCATATTTGAGCGATATGAGAAATATGCGTATTCAAAAACGCACATAATTATGACACGACTTTTGATGGGTGGAACTATGTAATTTATTGTAAATAAGTTACTTAGTGTAAAACAAGCTTTCAAATGGTACCAGATATGAGCTTATAACTCCTCCGCATACATTTAAAATTGGAAGTACATTATTACTGACGTAATTTTAAATCCCGGATCCGGGATCATGGATTTTAAGAAAGGGATATTTGATCATTTCCTCACCCTCATGCAGTCCCAGATGTGTATGACTATCTTCTGCAGAAATCGAATGAAGATGTTTAGAAGAATATCTCAGCTCTGTTGGTCCTTTCAATGTAAGTAAATGAGAAGTGGTGAGAAACAGATCAATAATTAAGTCATTTTTTACTATAAATCTCTACTTTCACTTTCATAAGCACTCTTCTCTCTTAAGAGTTCTATTTCTGTTTTTTTTTTTTTTTTTTTGTGATTTTCATAAGCATATCACCCCTCCTGAGCAGGGAGGACAATTTATAGTAAAAAAAATAAAAATACTATATATACTACATATATACAATATATACTATTGATCTTTTTCACACCCACACCAATAATATCACTTCTGAAAGTATGGATTAAACCACTGGAGTGTTATGGGTTACTTTTATGTTGCATTTATGTGATTTTTGTACCTTCTGAGTTCTGATCACCATTCAAGTGCATTGAAAGCACCAACAGGGCTGAGATATTCTTCTAAAAAGCTTAATTTGTGTTCAGCAGATGAAAGAAATAAATACACATCTGGGATAGAAAGAGGGTGAGTAAATGATGAGAGAAATATATTTTTGGGGTAAACTAATTTAATTTGAAAGACTATCTAGGCACATAATAACACTGCATAGCTGTGACTGTTTATAACTATTTCAAAATGTACAAGATCACACTTTAAATGGTCAGTGCTTTGTTTTTTATATCATTAAAATAGCAACAGATCCAGTGAAAAAATGGAGATTGAGTGATTGTTTTTACATGCCATTCAAAAACGTGGCATTTTACAACGTAAGAGAGAAATAAAAAAAATTACTTGGGATGTCTATGTTCAGGGCGAAGGCTAAATTGTTACTGTCTCTTGAAGAGGGTTTATCGCATGATACGACATTCAAAGCACAGTTCAGTTTAATATTTTGAGAACTGTGAAGTATCATTATTTTTGTTCTGTGCCGTGCTTGTTGCATTTGTATTCATTTCAGAGATTAATTGTGTTTTTTAATTGTGTATTAAACGTGTGTTGGTGTTGAACTTGAAGAACTAATTCAAGTAGTTTATCTGTTCTTGATGGATCTTCCGTGATCCTTCCCGAGCTGTCAAGTGAAGCGGAGCATCATCAGTTTCGTCTCTCACACCCTAATTTTTTTGGGTGTGAGATGATAAAATACAGACTGCGTGAATGGTTGATTTGGTTCACTTGATTTTTGTGACGTGTTTCAGAAAGATGATCGCGAAGACAGAGACGGCGCACCCGGTTTATTTTCTTTATTTTACAAAAGCACAAGGTTTTGTTGTTCTTTTAACTGTACACAAATAAAAGTACACATTTCATAGTTTGTAATGATGTCTCACATGTTTCTGTATGGGCAAAAATGATGCAGTATTTTATTTAAGTTGTTTCCGCTGTTTCGAGAGAAAAACATAGCAGGACGTCACCTGAAATAATGCGAGAATTCAATATAATTATACCAGATTTCTTTCCCAACTGTTTGTTCACTTGAGACATAACAGACTCCTCAATATATCATGTATTTTTACATTTTGTTGTATGAAATTGTCCGTTCAAACACAAGAAGCGAAAGCGAACTCTCATCGGGGTGCGAGCGTTAGACGTAACGCGGCTCGATGTGTCACACACACTGCTCGCAAACATTTATTTGAGTTGTTTTGCCTTTGTTGAGTTGAATAGTGTAAAATCGCTTGAATGTTCAAACTGGAAAACATTAAAACACACAACTGACATACCTTCGTGCAGACGCAAGCAAAATGTCATCTGGCTTCCAAGTCTGGAGCTCCACCCACTAGTAAACCGAAATGCTCCATTAGAGAGATTGCTCCAGGAGAGCTGCATGTGGTAGACAGTGTTACTCCAGTAGAAGGAGCCTCTTTGCTCAGCGAATGTTAGTGAATGGGATTTTACATGTAGACCATATTTATCCATTAGAGGGGGAGGTAAGGCTGTTGAAATTTTAGTCTCAGAGCAAAACAAAAATAGTATTAATAATTATATTAATAATAAGTTGATGCAACATAACAATATGTTGGCTTTCTCAAGCCAACATAGCTATGTCATCTTGAAGCATGTTAGGTTTGAAAAACCATCAGTCAAAATTACAGCTGGTTTATTGATACATATATATTGAGACAATGTGGTCAATTACATGAACACGCCCCTTTCAGAAAACTTGTATCGAATTTATTTTTGCTAAGTAACAAATTGAAAGACATCAGTTCTACACATGGGTACCAAATGTCAAGCCAATTGGATCTATGGTTCAAGAGAAGAAGAATTTTGTAGGTTTCCCCAAAATTTCACTGTACAGGAAAATCCATCATGCAGAACCTTATGGGTCCTTGAGGCTTTTTTGTTCCCAATGAGAAATGAGGCATGTACACCAAGCTTCAGAATGATTGGACAAATGGTGTGGAAATGACATCATTTTGAAAATGGGACAAATGGGTGTGGCCTGTAGCGAACCGCTAGTGGCGAATGTGGGCAATTCTTTGCGCAGTACTTCAGAGGGGTGTTATCCTGAAGCATGTTACGTTTGAAAAACCATCAGTCAAAATTACATTTGATTTATTGACACATATATATTGAGGCAGTGTGTACATTTACATAAACACCCCCATTTCAGCCATTTTGTATTGTATTCATTTTTGCTAAGTAATGTTTGGAAAGACATCCATTCTACACATGTATACCAAATTCCAAGTCAATTGGAGCTAAGGTTCAGAAGAAGTTTTGTAGGTTTTCCAAAATTTTCACTGTACAGGAAAATCCATAATGGCAGAAGTATGGGTCCTTGAGGCTTTTTTGTTCCCCATGAGAAATGAGGCATGTTTACCAAGTTTCAGAAGATTTGGACAAATGGGGTGGAAATTATATCACTTTGAAAATATTTTTTTTGTGTGTGGCCTATAGCGCCACCTATGGGCGAATGTGGGCCATTCTTGGTTTGGAGGTACCCGTTGGCGTGGAGTATCAATGTGCCAATTTAGAACATTTTTGACCAGTGACTTTTTGAGCTATTGGGGCTCAAGGAGAAGAAGAATTATAATAATAATAATAAATATAGCTGCAAGCAGCAATGCGGATTCTTCCTCAAAATGGCAAATCATTTAAAATTGATCAGTAGAGGGTTGGGGTTAAACCCTCTCAATGGATGAATCCAAAAAACACGTATTTCTGTCTGAATCCTAAACGCAACATTTTCAGTGTACAGGAAAATCCATCATACCGGACCTTATGGATCCTTGAGGCTTTTTTGGTACCAATGAGAAATGAGGCATGTACACCAAGTTTCAGAAGAATTGGTTAAATGGCTTGGAAATGGTATCTGAAATGAGGAATGTACATTAAGTTTCAGACGAATTTGACAAATTGGGTGAAAATGCCATCAGTTTGAAAATTGGACATTTAGGCATGGTCTGTAGCGCCCCCTAAGGGTGAATGTGGGCCATTCTTGATTTGTGGATTCCTGTTGGCCTGTAGTATCAAAGTAGCAATTTAGAACATTTTTGAACAGAAAATTAGACTTTTGGGCATGGTCTGTAGCGCCCCCTAAATGGCGAATGTGGGCCATTCTTGGTTTGTGGGTTCCCATTGGCCTGTAGTATCAATGTACCAAATTAGAAAATTTTTGACCGGAAAATGAGAATTTTTGCATTTCCTGTAGCGCCCCTATTGGCGAATGTGGTCCATTCTTGGTTTGCGTGTCCCTGTTGGCCTGTACTATCAATGTACCAAATTAGAAAATTTTTGACCAGAAAATGGGAATTTTTGCATTTCCTGTAGCGCCCCCTAGGGGCGAATGTTGGCCATTCTTGGTTTGTGGGTTCCTGTTGGCCTGTAGTATCAATGTACCAAATTAGCATTCATTTTATGCATTGTAAAAATAAGTGAATGTTAAAGGGATATTTGATCATTTCCTCACCCTCATGCAGTCCCAGATGTGTATGACTTTCTTCTGCAGAAATTGAATGAAGATGTTTAGAAGAATATCTCAGCTCTGTTCGTCCTTTCAATGTAAGTAAATGAGAAGTGGTGAGAAACAGATCAATAATTAAGTCATTTATTACTATAAATCTCTACTTTCACTTTCACAAGCGCTCTTCTCTCTTCAGAGTTCTTTTTCTGTTTTTTTTTTTTTTTTTTTGTGATTTACATAAGCATATCACCCCTCCTGAGCAGGGTGGACAATTTATAGTAAAAAAAAATAAAAATACTCTATATACTACCTATATTGATCTTTTTCACACCCACACCTATAATATCCCTTCTGAAAGTATGGATTAAACCACTGGAGTGTTATGGGTTACTTTTTATGTTGCATTTATGTGATTTTTGTTGATGTGAGTTCTGATCACCATTCAAGTGCATTGAAAGCACCAACAGGGCTGAGAAAGAAAGAAATACACATCTGGGATAGAAAGAGGGTGAGTAAATGATGAGAGAAATATCTATTTGGGGTAAACTAATTTTATTTGAAAGACTATCTAGGCACATAATAACACTGCATAGCTGTGACTGTTTATAACTATTTCAAAATGTACAAGCTCACACTTTAAATGGTCAGTGCTTTGATTTTTAAATCATTAAAATAGCAACAGATCCAGTGAAAAAAATGGAGATTGAGTGATTATTTTTCCATTTTACATGCCATTCAAAAACGTGGCATTCTACCACGTAAGAGAGAAATAAAAAAAACTTAAAATAATACCATTTGTATTTTCAATTACTTCGGATGCCAATGCACAGGGCGAAGTCTAAATTGTTACTGTCTCTTTAAGAGGCTTTTATCGCATGATACAATATTCAAGGCACAGTCCAGTTTAATCTTTTGAGAACTGTGAAGTATCATTATTTACCTTCTGTGCGTGCTTGTTGCATCTGTTTTCATTTCAGAGATTATGGGTGTGAGGTGATAAAATACAGACTGCGTGAATTTTGTGACGTGTTTCAGAAAGATTATCGTGAAGACGGACTGAGACAGACTGAGTTTATTTTCTTTATTTTACAAAAGCACAAGGTTTTGTTGTTATTGTAATTGTACACAAATAAAAGGAAACATTTCATAGTTCGTAATGATGTCTCGCATGATTCTGTATGGGCAAATATGACACAGTATTTTATTTAAGTTGTTCCGCTGTTTCAAGAGAAACATCTAACAGGATGTCACCTGGAATAATGCCAGAATTCAATATAATTATACAATATTTCTTTCTCAACTGTTTGTTCACTTGACATAACAGGCTCCTCAATATATCATGTATTTTTACACTTCGTTGTATGAAATTGTCCGTTCAGACGCAAGCAGCAGCGAAAGCGAAGTGTCATCGGCGTCCGTGCGTTACGCGACGCGGCTCACTGTGTCACACAAACAGCTCGCAAACATGTATTTGAGTTGTTTTCACATTTGTTGAGTTGAATAGTGTAAAATCGCTTGAATGTTCAAACAGGCAAACATTGTATACAACCGACAAACCTTCGTGAAGACATATGTTTCATGTACGTTTCTTTAGCGATTATTTTTCTGAAACACGTCATAAAAACTAAGACAGAGACGGCACACCCGGTTTATTTTCTTTATTTTACAAAAGCACAAGGTTTTGTTGTTATTGTAAGTGTATTGTAAAAGTACAACTTTCATAGTTTGTGACGATGTATTAAATGTATAGTATGGGCAAAAATAACGCAGTAATTTGTTAATAACGCAGTATTTTGTTTAAGCTGTTAATGCTGTTTCGATAGAGAAAAATCTAACAGGACACCACTAGCGGCATCGATGTTGCTCACTACATTAATTCATCATTAAATATATTGATACCCGATTTATTTATCAACTGTTTGTTCACTTGAGATATAGCAGACACCCCAATATATCATGTATTTTGGTGTATGAAATTGTCCGTTCAAACGCAAGAAGGGAAAGCGAACTCTCATCAGCATGCGAACGTTAGACGCGACGCGGCTCGTGTCACACTAACAGCTCGCAAACATTTATTTGAGTTGTTTTGCCTTTGTTGAGTTGAATAGTGTAAAATCGCTTGAATGTTCAAACTGGAAAGCATTAAAACGTGACATACCTTCGTCCAGACGCAAAATGTCTTCTGAATTCTAAGTCTGGAGCTCCACCCACTAGGAGACCGAAATGCTGCATTAGAGAGATTAAACAGGAGAGCTGCATGTGGTAGACAGAGTTACTCCAGTAGAGGGAGCCTCTTTGCTCAGCCAATGTAAGTGAATGGGATTTTACATGTAGACCGTATTTATCCAGTAGAGGGGGCACTTTTGCACAGACATTGTAAATCAATGGGATTTTTTACATTTTTGATCATCATTTGTGTGTACATTTACATAAACACCCCCATTTCAGCCATTTTGTATTGTATTCATTTTTGCTAAGTAACTTTTGGAAAGACATCCATTCTACACATGTGTACCAAATTCCAAGTCAGTTGGAGCTAAGATTCAGGAGAAGAAGAGTTTTTTAGGTTTTCCAAAATTTTCACTGTACAGGAAAATCCATAATGGCAGAAGTATGGGTCCTTGAGGCTTTTTTGTTCCCCATGAGAAATGAGACATGTTTACCAAGTTTCAGAAGATTTGGACAAATGGCGTGGAAATGGTATCACTTTGAAAATATTTTCTTTAGGCATGGCCTGTAGCGCCACCTATGGGCGAATGTTGACCATTCTTGGTTTGGGGGTACCCGTTGGCATGGAGTATCAATGTGCCAATTTAGAAAATTTTTGACCAGTAACTTTTTGAGCTATTTGGGCTCAAGGAGAATAATAATAATAATAATAATAATAATAATAATAATAATAATAATAATAAAACCGTCAAATACAATAGATTCCCTCCTTACGGAGGAATCTAATAATAATAATAATAATAATAATACTGACAAATACAATAGATTCCCTCCTACGGAGGAATCTAATAATAATAATAATAAAACCGTCAAATACAATAGATTCCCTCCTACGGAGGAATCTAATAATAATAATAATACTGACAAATACAATAGATTCCCTCCTACGGAGGAATCTAATAATAAAACCGTCAAATACAATAGATTCCCTCCTACGGAGGAATCTAATAATAATAATAATAATAATACTGACAAATACAATAGATTCCCTCCTACGGAGGAATCTAATAATAATAATAATAATAATAATAATAATAATAATAATAATAATACTGTCAAATACAATAGATTCCCTCCTTACGGAGGAATCTAATAATAATAATAATAATAATAATAATAAAACTGACAAATACAATAGATTCCCTCCTTATGGAGGAATCTAATAATACTGACAAATACAATAGATTCCCTCCTCTGGAGGAATCTAATAATACTGTCAATTACAATAGATTCCCTCCTTACGGAGGAATTCAATAATAATAATAATAATAATAATACTGTCAATTACAATAGATTCCCTCCTATCGGAGGAATCTAATAATAATAATACTGTCAATTACAATAGATTCCCTCCTATCGGAGTAATCTAATAATAATAATAATAATAATAATAATACTGTCAATTACAATAAATTCCCTCCTATCGGAGGAATCTAATAATAATAATAATAATAATAATAATAAAACTGTCAATTACAATAGATTGCCTCCTTACAGAGGAATCTAAATATAGCTGCAAGCAGCAATGCGATTCCTCCTTAAAATGGCAAATCATTTAAAATTTATCAGTAGAGGGTTGGGGTTAAACCCTCCCAATGGAGGAATCCAAAAAACATGTATTTCTGTCTGAATCCAAAACGAAACATTTACAGTGTACAGGAAAATCCATCATACCGAACCTTAGGGATGCTTGAGGCTTTTTTGTTTCAAATGAGAAATGAGGTATGTACATTAAGTTTCAGACGAATTGAATAAATGGGGTGGAAATATCATCACTTTGAATATAGGACATTTGGGCATGGCTTGTGGCACCCCCTAAAGGCAAATGTGGGGCATTCTTGGTGTGGGGTTTCCTGTTGGCCTGTAGTATCAATGTACAAAATTAGAAAATTTTTGACCCAAAAATGGGACATTTCAGCATGGCCTGTAGCGCCCCTAAAGGCAAATGTGGGCCAATCTTGGAGTGGGGTTTCCTGTTGGCCTGTAGTGTCAATGTACAAAATTTGAAAAATGTTTACCCTAAAAATGGACATTTGGGCATGGCCCGTAGCGCCCCCTAAAGTCTATTGCAGACCATTATTGGTGTGGGGTTTCCTGTTGGCCTATAGTATCAATGTACACAATGAGAGAATTTTTGACCAGAAATGGGAATTTTGGGAGTGGCCTGTAGCGCCTCCTAAGGGTGAATTTGGGCCATTCTTTGCACAGTACTTCAGAGTGATGTCATCTTGAAGCATGTTAGGTTTGAAAAACCATCAGTCAAAATGACATTTGATTTATTGCCACATATATATTGATAAAACGTGGACATTTACATAATCACGCCCCTTTCAGCCATTTTTTATCATATTAATTTTTGCTAAGTAACGTTTTCAAAGACATCAATTCTACACATGTGTTCCAAATATACCATTTGTACTTTTCATTTACTTGGAAGGTCAATGTTCAGAACGAAGGACACATTGTTACTGTCTCTTTAAGAGAAACCATGGCATTGAACTGTATATAATTCTCAATGTTCATCTGTCAAAATACTTTCATTAGGAGCATTGGGATAAACAATGTTTCACTTTTAACTTTCTCTAAAGTAAAGTGACTATTTAATTGTTACCGGTTTCCATGCCTGATTCTGGCACAGCTGCTGCTGGCTCCTCAGTCTGTAGCCCATCTTTGCTACCCTCTACAAAACCATTGAATCAATTCAAAGTGTATATTTACTACAAACAAATATCACAAAATATGTCACACATACATTTTATGTTAATGCTCATTGGTTATCCTTAGAGAAAACAACACCTGATAAAAAAAATTAGAGTACGCTCAAACGGGACTCCAACCAACGTTTCCAGTGTGAGAGGCGTGTGCGCTACCAAAGACGCTACCGGTTGGAACTTCTAATATCAATCGCTAGTGCACCTCTTGAGAGTGCAGATATAACATCATTCTGAGAATTATTGATACTTTAGGATCGATCTGCCCATCCCTACTTTCTTTAGACATATGTTTCATGTTTGTGTTATAAGTTTCTGTAAGTTTTTGTGACATGTTTTAGAAAGATACTCACGAAGACAGAGATGGTGCACCCTGTTTATGATGTATTACATGTATCTGTATGGGCAAAAATAACGCAGTATTTTGTTTAAGCTGTTAACGCTGTTTCGAGAGAAAAATCTAACAGGACATCAAAGCAGCATCAGTGTTGACCCCTTGAATAGTTGCCCGAAAGTATGGGTCCTTGAGGCTTTTGTTCCCCATGAGAAATAAGGCATGTACACCAAGTTTCAGAAGAATTTGACAAATGGGGTGGAAATTTAATCATTTTGAAAATGGGACTTTTGGGCGTGGCCTGTATAGCCCCCTATGGGCGAATGTGAGACATTCTTCCATAGTACTTCAGAACTTGAAAAAAACTCTATGATAACGATAACAATAAAACAAGATCACTTGAAAAATATGAAATATGTGCAATTACCTGAAAATTGTTTAAGCTCTCCATGTCATTATTCCACATACGGCATTCACTAAGATTTTCACTTTGTTCTAAGACTTCATTTTATGCATTGTAAAAATAAGTGAATGTTAAAGGGATATTTGATCATTTCCTCACCCTCATGCAGTCCCAGATGTGTATGACTTTCTTCTGCAGAAATTGAATGAAGATGTTTAGAAGAATATCTCAGCTCTGTTGGTCCTTTCAATGTAAATAAATGAGAAGTGGTGAGAAACAGATCAATAATTAAGTAATTTTTTTACTATAAATCTCTACTTTCACTTTCATAAGCGCTCTTCTCTAAGAGTCCTTTTTCTGTTTTTTTTTTCACACCCACACCTATAATATCACTTCTGAAAGTATGGATTAAACCACTGGAGTGTTATGGGTTAATTTTATGTTGCATTTATGTGATTTTTGTACCTTCTGATTTCTGATCACCATTCACCCAGATAGCAAAAAATATCCGCACGGCTTCTTTTTGCCGCCATCCCTAAGCTGTCGGCTATAGGTGCGTCCCACTGGCGGGGATGAAACGTTTGCCGCCGAATTCATCACTCCCATTTCTTGCGATATGCCACCCGCGAAACGCTGGCGGGCCGCCCGCTTCATTTTCTCTGGCGGTTGTCACGGGCTGATCGACCGCGGGTGGCTGGCGGCAAGCCGCTTTGAAATACAAGGATTTCTACTCTCAAAATCGACCAGCCATGTTGGCTATTATTATTTTTTGCTCCAAAGCCATTAGGGTTTATAACAGAGTCTTGACTCTTGATTCCATGATAAGGTAAGGTTTAGGAAATGACATTTAAATTACTTTGAAACTCTGAAGCGATTATACAGTAATATATGTAAAATATATTGAATTATTTTATGCACTTCAAAATTGTTTACATTTCTTTGATTGCTGCGCCTTTGAGACATGCACCAATAAACCAAAAATAATTCCTTTTGTAAAACTTACTTGGCAATAAATATCTTTATGATTCTGATTAGGTTTTAAAATAGATATTTAATTCATGGTATGAACAATTTAGCAGAATAAATTGATGAAGTTAGACTTTTCACGAATGCCTGACTATCAGTGAACAGTGAAAGACATCTGCAACATGGCCAAAATCTCGGGTATACTTTAATTTTTTTTATTAATTTACAACCATGGTGATATCTGTCATAAACATGAAAATCCCTGTTTTGGCGTGAAGGATAAACTCAATGAAAAAGCGAAATTATCCTCTGGTTTCACAGTTGTGCAGAAATTTCGTTTATGTCTACATTTTTTCCAACCTCGATTTTTTTTTGATATTTTACCTTTTACAGGTTTTGCAATTATGACCTGCAGTGTTAAAGTCCCTGTAAAGGCAATAAAAAAAAAAATTAAACGCATTATATATGTTAAAAATGTATTGCTAAAACACATTACAAAGACTGAACTCAAGTTCCGCTGTCGCCATATCTGTTTCCGGTTTACTTGCGCGTCGCCCAAAATGTCTGTTTTTACTCTATGTCTCCAGAATCTTCCGAAAATACGCGTCAGCGATGTCATCGCATTGTTGATGCCTGGTCCCCTGCTCCGACAAGCAAGAGGGACAAGGGCTTTAAACTCTACATATCGAGTTATCTGCACAACTACAAGGGTAAGTATTTTAATCTAATGTGTTGTGTCGGCAGGTAGCGGCTAAGCTAGTTCGCCACGTGTTCATTTTTAATGTAAGGTTAGTATAGAAGCTTGTTTTTTCTTAGTTTTAAAGCAGACTGTTTGTTAATTTTTGTGATAATTGTAATATAAATTATATTAACTTGCTCTCCTCTCAGTTTCTAATAAAGATCAGGGCACAGGTGAAGTCACTGTCAGGGCATTGTGCTACAGGTCCATGAGGAAAACAGATAAACCTCACAGTTTGAGTGTATGGTGAAGCTAGAATTGATAAGACCGCAGTTACAGGCTTGTTGCTTTATTAGCCCAGTGTTCCTGATGTTCCTGGGGACTCGGCTAAGGTTATTCATGTTTAATGTAACTCAAATCAAATGAAAACAGTTATTGTAGGCAGGTAAGTTTCCCTAACTGGTCCCCTCTGTGTAAAATGCGTTCTTATTCAAGTTTTCAACTCAGTCATTCGTTTAAGATGCAATCTTGTGTTATAAGTATTAGGCTATCATGATTATACAGTGAGCAAGCTATATAAATAAGTATTTAATATAACAAAAGTGTAGAGCAACAACCGAGGGTGTAAGGTAAAGGCTGAATATTGTAGATTTATTACAATATGTTGCATGTTTGAATTAAAATACCTGTGGATATGCAGGAGCACACACTCTACTAAGGCCTGACTGGAGATTTGCCTGATCTATCCGTCCTTCAGGTGAGTAGGGATACAACAATAGCAAATTTCACTGTACAGTATGATATATCAACCAAAATTTGTATACCAATATTTCATTATTTTCTTTTTCCTCCCCTTTTACAAACAAATATTGTGCTTCAAAGAAAAAAAATGAAATTGATGTTATCATAAGGGTTCTTCATTATGAACTTGTATGCCATGCATAACATACTGTGGATAGAAATTACAGGGAAAGTTACTGGTATGATAATTGTGATTATATTACTATTATATTTAGTATATTGCTAATCAATATATTGTTACTTCCCAGGTGACAGCGGCTCACTTCAAGAGCAGGTGAAGCAAGTTGGGACAATGTTGAAGACATTTGCTCGCTCTGGGCAATCGGGTACAACTTGCAAACAACACCTGTGGTTGTAAGATCCTTGCCATTTTTGGGGATTTCCGCCTGGATTTGGCCTACCCAAATTAAAAAGCTTCCCATTCCCACATACTTTGGCCTAAATACACAGTTTTGGTGTCATTTTACAGGAAACCCTTTGAAGTTGCATAAAACACTGCTAAAAATTTTAAAAAATTAAATATATGTTGTCTGAACAGTAATAACCCTCCTAAAAAAAGAGGCGCTTTTTGATTTTTTTTTATATAAAAATTCATTTTTGAAAGTGTATAACTCAAGCCCTGTAAACCCTAACAGCAAGCAGACAGTTTTGGCTGTTTCCACTAGATGTCAGCAAATACCTGAAAAAGGAATTTTGTCTGTATCATGTTTTATTTAATATCTATTTCAATTTATTTGAAGGGAGGAATATTACCTTTTTTGGTGTACTTTCCGCCTACCCAAATCTAAAGTCTCCCCATACCCATATACAGTGCTATAAATGCAAAATCCCAGTGTAATTTTACAGAAAACCCTTTGTCATTACATAAAACACTGTTGAAAGTGGTAAATATGCGCTCTGGTGTCTGGTGAGACGCGTCTGTGTGTTTTGCGCACCTAACCTACCTAGTGATCACTTCACAGTCTGGATGCAATATCACAGCCCCTGATTGGTCTATTTGATCTTGAGAGACATTGCCGGAAAGCGGAGGGTCTAAGCTTTACGAAAATATATGCTTTATCCGGATCGGATGTTTACATATTTTCCTGGATTGTTGAATATCATATAACATTACTTTGTGGTGTTTCTGCACTCGTGTGACATATCGAGGGATTACTTGGGCACACAACCACAGAAAACACTGAAAAATGGCTCATTTTGCAGAGAATAACCTAAGGTAAAAGATTATGTAGCATTTGTGGCTAACTGTGCTGTCTAGTGCGAGTAGCACGGCAAATATTCAATAATTTCACTTGTATGTTTACAAATGTTGATTGTATACTTCATGATTCATTCGAAGTGTATTAGATATGTGATTATACCTCAATAAAAAGACTTATTGGAACTTCTTACTGGCAATGAGAGCTTTCATTTGATACATGGTTTGTACATGTGCGTCATATTTGAGCGATATGAGAAATATGCGTATTCAAAAACGCATCATAATTATGACACGACTTTTGATGGGTGGAACTATGTAATTTATTGTAAATAAGTTACTTAGTGTAAAACAAATGCCAAAGTGATGCATATCTCAAGAAAGTAGACATTCTAAGCTTTCAAATGGTACCAGATATGAGCTTATAACTCCTCCGCATACATTTAAAATTGGAAGTACATTATTACTGACGTAATTTTAAATCCCAGATCCGGGATCGTGGATTTTAAGATTCCCACTGGGGCCACCTGTACATGTAGTAGACCTAGATATAAATGTCATAGTTTAGTAGTTGAAGGACCAGGACTGACTACTTTATTATTTTATTCTGGGAACCCCTGTAGGTGCAGATCAAATCCTAATGCTGCGACGTCTTGGAGTTTGGCGATGTTGTGCGTAGCATGGACAACAAAATGCTATGCTGCAACATTTCAGTGCCAATGTGTCTGTTGGAGAGTTATCCCTGCCAGGGGATCTGTTACTCCCCACTAGACACCCAGGAAGATTTGGTGTTGCTTGACAACAGTTTGAGGCAGGATAAAGAGCTCCAGCAACGATTTGTAAGTGTGCCGATTTAGTTTATAACGCCATAGGGTAATCTAAAAAGTAAAATTAAGATCATACACTGCATATTCTACAGTCTGAATCCACAGCCTGTCACATTTTAAATTTATGAGAAGCTTCAGAGAAATGTAATTTGTAACATGTTTTTTTGTATTTTCAGCTTCGGTTTTTGGCAATCAAATATGGGAGGGACCTAAAGACAACCGTGTGGCGAATGCTTCAGAGTATCTTCTCTAATCACCTTTCCATCAATACAACCTGGACTGGTGTAGGGGGATAAAGCATGTTTTAGAGACATGTTCCTGAAGACCATTGTTCAAAGTAAGTTGGATATTTTTTTTATATTTAAGTAGATGTGTATGACCTTATGCCATTCAAATGGAATGACAGATCTTTATTTTCTACAGGAGCCATCCAGAAGAACCCGGCAACCCAGCATGCCACTGATGAGGCGATCCAGGTTAACGTTACGCGTTACCTGAAAGGAGCATCTGAACATGAAGGTGGAAAAAGGCGCCGCACAGCTGAGAAGGACCCACAGCCGACCCCTTAAACCTAGGCTGACTACTGACACCCCAGCATCACTGACAACTGGAACCCTTTCTTTATCCTGCAGTCAGTAACATCAAGACCCCTAAAAAAGCCTGCTAAAAGTGTCAGACTACACTCACCCAATCCACACTGTTCACTGTGGAAATTGCTTTTTTTTTTTTTTTTTTTTCCTCTCGTGACCCTGCTTTGAAGAAAGCTCCTTGGATGAATATGGGATGGTTTGTCCTTTTATACAGGCGCACGAGGAATCACTGAAGATATGCCAATTTGCACTGCCTCATTCTGGAGGTCGGGGAAAACCGGTGATTCTTAGCCCACTACGCCACACAGTCCCCAACCTCTCCAGACATTCTGATTGGCTGTGTTCTCTACAGCCAGATTTTCTGCTGTTAATTATATTTATTCCCACTTGTTGTCATGTGTAAGTTGAATGTCAAAATGTATATTATACCTGTTATCCTGCACATTCCTTGATACCAAAGATCTCAATTATTTCATGTACAATTTGCTGCTTATTTCATTGTTACAGTGCTTAACTATTCTATTGTTAAATATAGCTTGTAAATCCTTGTGCCACAGGTCAGCATTGCAGTTATAATGGTATATTCTACTCCAGAGCTTTACTCTAAATTATTACCACTTAACCTATTGTTAGAAATGACTTGTAAACAGGGATGTAGTGGAGGCTAAACGCACGTAAACGCCATTTACGCACCTCCCAAAATTCGGAAATAGCGTTTACCTACCTCCAAAATGGGTTTATCCACCTCTAAATTGCGTTTATCCACCTCTAAATAGATAGTTCCTAAGCCATTTTAAATTAAGCTTATGTCGTTTTAGTTTCATATTGTTCATTATTAGTTTCATAGGTTGTTAAACCTAAGACGAAGTCTTTCATAATGCGCTGCTGCCAGTGTTTCCCATGCGCGTGCATCGATATTGACTACTACCAGCTATATACAGCGTGCTGACCTCAAAAATCCAGCTGTATTCTAACAATAACTTAGCTCTCCTTATTAGCTAGGCTCCTTGCATGCTGGCTAATAAGTAATAACTGACAGTGCTGTGTTGGACAGATTTATGCAGCGGTGTTCCATGATGGAGAGAGAGCGCGAGAGGTACGGGAGAGTGAGAGAGAGAGAGAGGGACGAGCGAGAGGTAGCCTAGTGCTGCGCGAATGCGCTACGGCTCTCTGCAATCAAATACGATTTTAAATAGGCTTAGTAAAAAATAAAAAATAAATCGAAAATCAATGTGTGGTGGTCAGCGTTGATATTGTGGCGGGCCGCCACATATAAATGAACGTATGGGAAACCCTGGCTGCATTACTGTCAGTGTTGACCAATCAGCAGGAAGCAGCAGACTGCATCAAGATTCATCCATCACTCACTAACCCAAACGTCTCATGTAAAAATGGATATCCGGCAATTTTTTAAGCGCCGTCAAAACAGCAGTCCTCCACCTCCTGAGGTCAGCAAACGGCCTCGGCTACAATCCCAAAGTGAGTGAGCTTGGAAAACAGTACTAAACTTCATGTTTTTGAGGTTAATTTGGTTAGATTAATAGATAATTAGATTCATGTCACACTGTATATTATTTTGTGTTCAAAATGGAACTTCTATTGTCTTTCTTCTGTTAATTACAGAAACGGAGTTTTCTTAAAATTAAAATATGTGGCACCAGATACATTCTTCTGTCGTTAATCTGCACTATTTTACTATCTAATCTATTTTGATAATCAGTTAGTCGGGTTGAGTCATTTGGGTTGAGTCATTTTTTAAGACAAAAGTAAAAAATTATTTGATTCCAGCTTGTTAAATGTGAATATGTTCTAGTGTCTTCTCTCCTCTGTGACAGTAAACTGAATATCTTTGAGTTGTGGACAAAACGAGACATTTGAGGACGTCATCCTCCTGGGCTTTTGGGAAACACTGATCCACATTGTTCTGACATATTATAGACCAAACAACTAATTGATTAATCGAGAAAATATTCAACAGCTTAATCGACTATGAAAATAATCCCAAATCCATAATCATTATGTACAAGTGCATTGCATTGGATGCCCTGGATATAAGCCTCCCTCTCTATCTCTCTTAAATATTTTTGTTCTCTCTGTTTTGTCATTTAGTAAACTTTAGAGATTTCAACCATATTATTCCTTCTTGGGTCTCTTTAACAAGAACTTAGATTAATGTATGAATTGAATAGTGATTGTGTGACCTATGATGAGGGTACAACCAGTGATACCCTTGGTAGTACCATAAAATGATAGCCTATAGCAATGTCATCAGGATACACATACACCGGTAGGCAGTGGCCCACCTTACCGGGTGACCACGTCATGGTCCACCAGAATTTATAGTTTACCCACCTCTTTTTTTTACCACTACACCTCTGCTTGTAAATATGATGTTATACCTCAATTTATTTGGTATCCTGCACTTTCTTTGGTACCAAATATCCTCATTGCTTATGTTTACTGGTAATTCTTTTCATCCCAGAGCTGACCTCTTTATATTATTAACAATTATTGTAAGTGTTACAATAGTGTTTTTTAAAAAAATATTTTTTTTTTTACCAAAATTGATTTGGAAACCTGCATGTTCTTTAGTGTGTGTGTGTGTGTGTGTGTGTATATATAATGTTTGTATTTTTCTGTTATTTATATTTCAGTGATCTGACATCTTGCTTCAATGACAGTTACTGTACTTTGAAATGTGGAATTAAAATGCCAAATGGAAATTTGTCTGGTTTGATCAATCATTATTCTTGATTAACTGCATGCTATAAATATATATATATATATATATATATATATATATATATATATATATATATATATATATATATATATATATATATATATATATATATATATATATATATATACAATAAGCGGCAGCAGATCGCTCGGAAAAAGCGTTTGCCTCCGACGGTCCGCCTTCGATATAACGGCGGCGGAACGGCGGATAGCCAGCGGGCCGGCCGCGGAACAAAGGCGGTAGGAAGGTGCACCGTCAAACGTGTTTGCGATATCGCCATTATGCCGCTTCTACTGCCGCCGGCGCACCGCCAGCGGCCCGCCGACTTATTGCTATCTGGGCAAGTGCATTGAACGGACCAACAGGGCTGAGATATTCTTCTAAAAAGCTTAATTTGTGTTCAGCAGACGAAAGAAAGAAATACACATCTGGGATAGAAAGAGGGTGAGTAAATGATGAGAGAAATATCTTTTTGGGGTAAACTAATTTTATTTGAAAGACTATCTAGGCACATAATAACACTGCATAGCTGTGACTGTTTATAACTATTTCAAAATGTACAAGCTCACACTTTAAATGGTCAGTGCTTTGTTTTTAGATCATTAAAATAGCAACAGATCCAGTGAAACAATGGAGATTGAGTGGTTGTTTTAATGTTTTACATGCCATTCAAAAACGTGGCATTTTACAACGTAAGAGAGAAATAAAAAAACTTAAAATAATACCATTTGTACTTTTCATTTACTTGGAATGTCTACGTTCAGGGCGAAGGCTAAATTGTTACTGTCTCTTTAAGAGGGATTTATCTTATGATATGACATTCAAGGCAC
>NC_068316.1:34763544-34814050 GCF_025860055.1 Xyrauchen texanus | reverse complement strand
AGTCTGTGCAGTTTGTTTCATTGAGTTGAAACTTTTGAGAACTGAGAAGTATCATTATTTTCGTACTGTTGCATCTGTATTCATTTCAGAGATTGTTTTTTTTAATTGTGTGATGATGTTGAACCTGAAGCACTCAAGTGAAGCTGAGCAACATCAGTTTCGTCTCTCACACCCTAATTTTTTTGGGTGTGAGATGATAAAATACAGTGAATGGTTGATTTTGTTCACTTGATTTTTGTGATGTGTTTCAGAAAAATGCTCGCAAAGACAGAGACGGCGCACCCTGTATATTTTCTTTATTTTACAAAAGCACAAGGTTTTGTTGTTATTGTATGTGTACCCAAATAAAAGTAGGCCTTTCATAGTTTCTAATGATGTCTTACACTTATCTGTATTCCCAAACATTATGGAGTATTTTTAGTTGTTGTTGATGTTATGAGTTAAAATCCAGCACTAGTCCAAGCTGTTGCATATAACACCAATTACCCAAAAACTGGTAACTCTGAAGATGTTACGTTCCTGTGTTGTCTGCCCCGTTTTTTCTGTTTCACATGTCACTTATCCCGTTCCATGTCACGTTTTCCTTGTTGTCCGCTCCGTGTTTCACTTGTCTTTGTCTAAAGAACTACAATTCCCACAATTCCTGGCCTCCCTCACTGCCTGCACTCATCATTGTTCTCACCTGTGTCTCTTTTAGTCTTCATTGTGTCTGTGTATTTAAACCCTGTTGTTTTCCTTTTCCTTTGTCGTTCGTTGTATGGTTTTCATGTCGTGCTTATGCCCCTGTTTCCTGCCCTTCGTTTATGTTCTTCCAGCTGTTTGTTCTTATGTGTTAGAGTTAGTTATTTTTTTCCCATCATGGACTTTTCTTTGTGTTTATTTATTTGTTATTTATAATAAAAGCCGCATTTGGATCCAAACCACCCATCTGCCTTCTCCTGCTTCCCACATACATTACAGAAGAAGACATGGAAATATCCATGTTTTTTGTTTATGTACAGATATCTATATTTATTGTAATCTATATTGTTTATGAAGGCATTGCATTTTTTTTAATTGATTGTGCAACTGTAACATTTTCCATAATCTTATAGACGTAAATGAGAAAAGATTTCAAATTTCAGTTTGAATGATTCAAACAGATGTCAACCTTTCGCCATAGACTTATCCACAAGTGACAGTTTATCAACAAAATTGAATTTATTCCACAATTAACATGACTTAGTGCAATTACTTTCTTAATGTTTCAATAGGAAACAGTCTATATTGCATAGTGAGCAGTGATAAAAAGCCATAATTAATATATGACTAAGTGCAATGACATTCTTAATGTTTCAATTGTAAACTTTGATTAAATAATAGTGAACAGTGCAAAAAAAAAAAAAAAAATGGCCACACTTGACACAACAATGTGTCAGTAAACAGAATGAAAAAGATACCACATAAATGAGGTAATTCGCTTAAACTGAGGTAATAGTGGTTCAATAAACATGTAAAAGATACAATATGTCAGTAAACAAGTGCCAAAGATACCACATGAATGAGGTTATAGCTTAAATGACATATTGTTATAAACATAATTATGATCAAAGGCATTTTGATAGATAAGACCATAGGCTGTTTTTACTTGTTCCTTGCCATTTTGGTCTTGCTGGTGCATTTGCCAGGTGTTGTCTGGTCTTCATTATTTACAAACAGCATTTGAAGGGAGTCATAAAAAGGCCTGTTATCATCCTTTTGAAACAACACCTCCAGCTCTGTGTCATCCTGACACCCGGGGTGCATTTGTGTTTGGTCTTCCGGGTTAACCGTATCAGTTTGTGTAGGCTCGGCCTCACAGAAAGTTATAACTAATGCACGGTTTCTTCTAGCTGTAAGATCAGCCATGTCATGTTGCATGATCTCAGTGACAATTTTTTCTTCATTATCCAGATTTTTGTCTGTGACCAGTGAACGAATCAAGTCATCATCCATTGTATACTCCACAGGGTTTTGGTCCGCATCTTCAAGTACAATTTTACCCATAATGACATTATTTAATTTTGTGGTTTTACAATAGGCCTTACACTGCTCACATTTGGTCATCAAGGTAGACGTGTTCACGTTGTCGAGTTGATGGCGCCTTGGACACAGGTGGCTGATTGTCACCGCCACTTGTAGAATGTTTCCAACAAGTCGAGTGCGGTCATCGTCTACAGCTGGTAAAGCTGCTCCTGCATCCTCAACAATTGCAAAAGTGGTCTCCATTGTGGTGCTGAGCATCTCTTTGCTGCTGTAAAACCGCACTGACACATTTTTAAACTCATACCACTTGTCGATTCTCAGGTTGTCGTCACCCCAAATGGTTGTCAAAATTGAAGCCGTCTTAACAGAGATGGCATAGACGTCCTGTTTGTTTGACCTTGTGACGCCGCTGCCTTTCTCCCTCTCCTCCATTATCTTTACCACCACATTTACCTTCAAATAAGGCAAACAATATAAACCAATACCTTACATGACAGATACATTAAAGGTTCCTTAACTTTGTTTGCTGCATAGCACTGGCTAATGGGCACTGCAGTATTATT
The DNA here is from genome assembly GCF_025860055.1 of Xyrauchen texanus. Classification (NCBI taxonomy): domain Eukaryota; kingdom Metazoa; phylum Chordata; class Actinopteri; order Cypriniformes; family Catostomidae; genus Xyrauchen; species Xyrauchen texanus. The sequence goes on along the minus strand of NC_068316.1, from coordinate 34,811,483 downwards.
TGAAAAGAAAGGACCACAACAGATAACACAAGAAACAAACACGTCTTCATACTTCATTCAGTGCTCTCGAGATAATAAAAACAAGATCAAGCATTTCAATTTACTCACTCTTTGATGCTCCCTAGGATCAGCCAAGATGACGCTCAATGTTCTTAAGTGCACATCAGAATATGGCTTCTTGTCAAAAACAAAGGACAGGTCTCTCACGCAAGTCAGCCTTGATTTATCATTGACCAAAATATCATGGTCTCCTTGTTTTTGGCGTGAGGGACTCAGAACGATATTTTAAACTTTTACTGGACTTCTAAACAAGTAAAAATAAAAAGGGTGTAGGGAAACAACTGTATACACAATAGCATAATTAGTCATAAATCCACAAGTTCTATTTATTTTTTCACAAAAGTAACAAAAACTAGCTGACCAATTTTATGTAAGGTGATACTTTTTTTAAGTTTTCAGAACACACTTACTCATCTTTTTCTGCACACTTGAACCAATTATGGCGCTGTGGTGAGAATATCACCATTTTGGTGTTCTTTTTTGCCTCTTGCATTGTAGCAAAGCCTCATAAGGGATAGATGATTTATATTGTGATTGACCTATGTATTATAATGTCTCCATGGTATGTTGTTTCCTATGTGTATTGGCCTTTAACTCTGTAACGGACTCTGGCTAGACGGAGAGTGGGTTTGTGCATAGCGCAAGTGTCGTCATCCGAGAGAGGAAGTGTGTAGTATATGAGGAACGAACATTTCCGTCATAGGGGCGCGCAATTGTTTGTACGATCAGATCAAACCCCGGGACTTGTGAGTGGACTCGAGAGAGCGAACGACAGATGTCGGTGGATTGTTTATCTGTCTCATTGTGGATCTGGGATTCGATTGCTCACCGTTGAGGACTTAAAACGGACACGGTCTGCACGAAGTTGCTCACGGACTTTTCTGCCATGTTGGTGAGACTGATTCATACTTAATAGGACTATGAATATGCTGGACTGGAAAACTATATGTTCTTGTAGCCGCACCTATATAAAACACACGCGTGTGGGGTTATTGTGTCTTTGTAAAGTTGTGTAAATCTGTTATATACACTTTGGTGCATGAACGAATTGAGTGTGATATTTTGCCTCCTTTATTTACTTCCCCTATAAGATTTATGATTTCTCTTGATGTAAATTTCTCAGTATATAACGGGGAAGTGTAACATAGCGGTGGCCCGTACGGGGAGGTTCTGTTGTTGTTCTTTTTATGGATATACAGTGGATTTATTATAATGGAGGAAATAGAGGCACACAAATGTCAATTGTTCAAGCTGCTGCATGTGTTAACAATCAAGTTGCATCGACACCCATTAATACTGCCGATATAGTGGTGGATACTGTTGGAGTAACACCTAATATAGATTTCTCAGGTGGGCCATTTATTACAAGACGCAATCCTACTGCTGAAGTAACATCCATGCTGAGTTCTCTTTACATTGGTGATATTGATGATGAAGGTGACAATGCAGAGAAATATGAATGTGATGTTGATGACCTGCAAATTATGAAAGCAGATTTAGACAAAATCAAGGGGGATTTATGGGCTCTTAGTAATAGAGTACTGTAACCCGGACACACACACACAAGATGAGACAGCCACAATGTAAGTCAAAAAACTGCTTTTATTGATAAAAATAAAAGCAGGCAAAAGTACAAACGGGCAAATCCAGTGAAGAGTTGTGGAGGGAAGCGTAGGGTCAAAAGCCGGGGAATCAAAGAGAGTATAGGGGGCAAATCCGGGAGAGTAGTCGAGGGGAGCGAGGGTCAAAGCCGGGGTAAACAGGATCGAGAGGCGGGTAAACTAACAAAGGGAGTAGACAGGGGTACTAGGGGAACGAGGAGCTGGCAAGCTAAGGGGGTAATCAAGAGGAGTTCAAGAGGAGCTCAAAACTAGACAAGACTAGCGGGGGCAAAGACACGGGAAACTAAATACAATAACCAATCCCCGTGAAACGGATGTGCTGTGGTATTTATAGGGGAAGGTGCAGGTGTAAACAATGAAAGGTGATGAGACGAGTGCAGGTGAAACGAATAAAGGGGTGATAGAGACGAGTGCAGGTGGTCATAATGTTCTGGCCATTGGGAGCTGGCATGTGAGCCCGAGGAGGGAGACCTGCTACGAGCATGAGAGCTCGTAGGAGCAAAACGAGCGTGGAAGCTCGAGGGAGCAAAACGAGCGTGCGAGCTCGAGGGGTGGAACGAGCGTGGAAGCTCGAGGGGGCGGAGCGAGGAGCGGGGTTCGTGACAAGTACAGGAGGGAGAACATGAGTTCAAACAATCTGTGGAGAGTGCACTAAATAGAGAAACGAGTTTTCGTGATGCAGTGGACGCTAGCTTGGCAGATTTGGATGAATGTTTCCAGAAATCTCTGGAGAAGTTGGAAAGAGTTATGACTGACTGTCTTCTGAGGAGAGACGAGAAGTGGGAAGATCAATTAAAAAAACTGCGATTTACAAGTACCCCACCTTTCTCCCGACACCAACCTTACACTCCAGTTACTTCTTTGTCATCTGTTGATACGCCTATAACCTCAATTCCAGCCACCAGAGTCAAGCAACCTTCGAGTAAACCTTTCAAGGTTACGTACGATATGTCACCTGTTGGTACGCAACTTACGACTATGTATAACCCAACAGGGGGTTCTTCCTTTTGTACCCAGCCACCAATTCGACTGGAATTTCCCACCTTCGGGGAGTCTTGTGAGACTGCTGATGTACTCACCTTCATTGAACAATGTGAAAATTACCTGGAAATCCGTCCTCTTCCTAGTTTAGAGCTTATTGGGACCCTGAGCACAGTGTTGCGAGGGCCTGCTCTGAGCTGGTGGAAAGCTGAGAAAAGGAAGGTCTCCGATTGGCAAACTTTCAAAAAAGCGTTCAGGACTGCATTTCTACCTGAGGATTACCTCACTGAGGTAGAGGATAAGCATGCTTATGATTATCGGGCCCTTTGTCTGAAGTGGAAATCAGATATCTCAGAGGATGAAATAGTGAGCCGTGTTCTGAACAACATTAACCCCAGGGCGGCAGGATGTCTCAGAGGCACAGTGAGGACAATTGAACAGTTGGTGAAGGTGGGTTCCATGGTGGAAAAGGACTGCATGGGGGCTAAAGACTACTGGAAAAAGGTTGACAGTTATAACAGCAAAGAAAAGACTGATAAGAAACAACCTGAACGTAGTACTTCCAAACATCTGGCTGGACTGAACATAGCACAACCTCTATCAGTGTCATCTCTCTTGTTGATCCCGGTGATGGTAAAGAATAAAGAGATAAAAGCAGTTGCTGATACAGGAAGCACATTTATGTTGATGCAAGAAAGTCTATGGAAATCATTAGGAGGAGACGTGTTATGGTGCTCGCCTGGACAGACCCAACGTTTCATATTGGCTGATGGACAAGTGCACCAAGCGATTGATCAGAAAATCATCAGTTATAAATGGCATAATCAGGTTTGTCAATTGAACACGTATATTTTGAAAGATGTTCATTTGGCTTTCCCTGTGATAATAGGTTTGGACTTTTTGAGAGCTGCAGAAGCCATCTTGGAGGTTGGTAAAAACCGATATGGCCTGAAAACGGATGAAGGTATTGAGTACTATACTTTCTTACCAAATCAGAGGGCTCTGGGGACTTCTAACCTGGCTGCTGATGAAATCTGCATCCCAACTGGAACTACAAACCTTTATTATGCCCTTCCTCCTTCCTGGGAACTTCTATTCAAACCACTGATATTTGAAGATGTTCCAGTGTTTGACTCAGATAAACCTGAGGAGCTGCAGAAGCTGATGGCTGCTTGGCCTCGTATAACGTCCAGTAACCTGGGAAGGAATGCCATGGAGAAACACAAAATGGTGTTATCTGACACAAAGCCCATTAAGTCCAGAGCCTATCGTGTATCTCCCTTCAAGAAACATATAATTGAAGATCATGTAGACCAAATGCTTAAAGACGAGGTCATTGAGCCCTCCTTCTCGCCTTGGGCTTCCCCTGTGGTCTTAGTCCCCAAAACTGATAGTTCGTACCGGTTCTGTGTGGACTATAGGAAAATAAACAGTAAGACAGTACCAGATGCTTATCCAATGCCAATCATTCACGATATCCTTGAGTCCTTGGAAGGCGCAACCTGGTTTACCACCTTAGATCTGCAGTCTGGCTATTGGCAGGTAGAGATGGAGGAAGAGAGTCAAGCCAAAACAGCATTTATTATAATCAAAGGGTTATTTAAATTTCAGGTTATGCCTTATGGTCTCCGAGACGCCGCCGCCACTTTCCAGAGACTGATGGAAAAGGTTTTGGCAGAGGTGAGAGGACAATTCTGTTTCGTATACATCGACGACATAATCATTTACTCCAAATCATTGGAGGAACACCTCGATCATCTTAATATAATTTTTCAAAGACTCACTCAGGCCAACCTTTCCCTCAACATGAAGAAATGCCATTTCTTCAAAAGACAACTTAAATTCTTGGGACATATCATCTCTGGAAAAGGAGTGGAGGTTGATGGGACCTTTCCCAAGTAGCAAAAAACAAAACACCTATCTGCTTGTCATTGTGGATTATTACTCGAAATGGGTAGAATTATTTCCCCTTCGAGATAGTAAAGCTCCAAAGACAGTTAGGATATTGAGGGACGAAATATTTATCCGCTGGGGGGTTCCAAAATACCTTGTGTCTGACCGGGGTGCCCAATTTACATCCAGTCTGATGTCTGATCTTTGTAGATGTAACCCATGTTAAAATATGACATAAATAAGAATAAATAGTTTAAAAAGCTGCATAAATAAGTTTGGAAGTTAAGTGATTCATTTAATGTAATTTAATTCATCAGAGTTAATTAAAAATGTCAATACAACAATTTAATGTTTAAGATTAAAAGCGTGCTGACGAAAATTCATGTCACTGCCCTTTAAGAGATTAGTGACGTCAGACGCAGCACGTCAGTGATGTTGTTAGCAGAGACATGAGGGAGAGAACGAGCTGTGTTTAATAAGCAGAGAAAAGAGTGAAAAGTTGATTTTGCAGTTGAAAGAAAACATAATTTGCCTGGTCGGGAACTGACGGGGATTTTATGAGAACTAAGCCACACCGGTTTTGGTGAGTTTGTGTTGTTTTCTTGCATTTTGTCATGTTGTATTTTTCTTTCCTTCTTTGGTGGAGAGCTAACACTGAAACGTAGCTGTTTACAAGGAAATACTTAGTATTAAACTGTTTACCAGTTAATATTTTGGGTTTATGGAAACTGTGAATGTTATAAAAGTGAATGTATGCTTTGTAAATGAAAGATGTGTGCGGTAGTTGTGAGTTAAAAAAGACCGCGCCGCCGCCATTTTCAGGTGGAAAAACACCGTAACAGTAACGTTACAACTCAGAGACTGTGAAACTTTTATTTGTGTAATTTGAGGATTTAAAAATAGATTTATTGTGTTTATGACCTGTTGTACAGGTCAGGTTTTTTGCTTGGTTTGAAGCTTGGTCAGAGCGAAGATTGGTCTGCAGTGTGCGGGCGCGTACGTGCGCAGACGGAATTCAAGATGGCGAGCCAGACCCAGATTTTCAACTCATCCTTTCCATCGCGTCAGTGAGGAAATCTCCTGCGTATGGTGACTTGCTGCCAGAGTGGTAGGAGTATCAGGAATTGGTTTTGAACTGAACTGGAAATCGATTGAACTATTATTTTTGGACTGAATTGAATTGAATCTCTCCATTGAACTGAACAATTGAACTCACATTTGGCCTTGAACTTGAATTTGAGGTGTTATATTCTTATTTTCATATTGAGTTTATATGTTTGAATGTGATTTGAAATATCGTGGTCCACTTTGATTTGGTTGTGTAAGTTGAAGGTATTTTCTTACCTGTAAAAGAAAGGAAAAGAGTTAGCTCAGGGAGATAAATAGGAATCCTAAAATAGGTGCAACCTAAGAAAAGACTGGTCTAACTTAGATTAGTTGACTAAAATAACTTAGGTGAACTAAAGAACAAAAAGTGAGTGAAATATCTTTATTTATACATTTATACATATATTATACTTACCTCAATATTAAGAACCTGCAGGGAATTTTTTTTGTTTCTTGAACTGTATATTGTATGTGTGTTTTGCATTCAGTAAATTGCCGGCCTTTTATATATATAAAGAAACGGTCTCTGGTGTAATTATTATTTTTTGCTCCCCACTCCTTAGAACCTAGAACTGGTCCAGTGGCGCAGTAAGTGGTGTGATACTGGTGCTACATAAGACTTGGGGATGTATCCAAAAGTTAACCACCAGTTATCATCCACAAACCAATCTTACCGAGCGTATAAACCGAACTTTAAAGACCATGATAGCTTCATATGTGGGACAATACCATCAGTTATGGGATCAATGGCTGGTTGAGTTCCGTTTTGCTATTAATGCTGCTTATCAGGAGACAACGGGCAAAACTCCAGCCGAGTTGATGATTGGTAGACAGCTCCAGGGACCTTTAGAAAGACTGATTCATCGATGCCCTTCACCTGATCAAATCGCTTATGATCTCGTTGAACGACAGAAGATCATGGCAGAGGAAATTAGGAAGAGAGTCGAGGTCCAGAAGAACAGACAAGCAAGGTACTACAATTTACGGCGGAAAGATACGCAGTTTCAGCCGGGTGAGGTCGTCTGGGTGAAAACTCATCCTCTTTCGTCCGCTACAAACAAGTACTCTGCTAAGCTAGCGCCCAAATGGGAGGGTCCAGCTGAGATAATAAAGAAATTGGGGCCAGTAAATTACACCATTCAGTGGGGCAATCCTTCAAAAACAGACAATATAAATGTTGTGAATCTTAAACGCTGGAACGGCCGCTCTTCTATGATGCCGTCTGCTGGGGGTGGGGTCTATGTAGCAAAGCCTCATAATGGATAGATGATTTATATTGTGATTGACCTATGTATTATAATGTCTCCATGGTATGTTGTTTCCTATGTGTAACGGACTCTCGCGAGATGGAGAGTGGGTTTGGGCATAGCGCAATTGTCGTCATCCGAGAGAGGAAGTGTGTAGTATATGAGGAACGAACATTGCCGTCATAGGGGCGCGCGATTGTTTGTACGATCAGATCAAACCCCGGGACTTGTGAGTGGACGTGAGGGAGCGAACGACAGATGTTGGTGGATTGTTTGTCTCATTGTGGAGCTTTCTGGGATTCGATTGCTCACCGTTGAGGACTTAAAACGGACACGGTCTGCACGAAGTTGCTCACAGACTTTTCTGCCTTTTCTGCCAACCTTCAGCTTCTTTGGTGACGTCATCTGTTGTCTAGAGACATGTGAAGCACACAATTAATCAGTAAGTTACTGTTTGAGACATTTCAAGAGGACAACCGTTGTGAAGCAAACATCAAAGGGATAACAGTACACATACTAAGAAATGTAGTGGTCAAAACATGCACCAGTTTAAGAAAATTATGTTTATGTACTGAATCAATTCAACTTTTAGTCAAGTATCTTCCAATGTCACTATAATCCAGTCAATACCCAGCTACAAAAAATTGCCCTTGTGCAGCACCCTCTCTTGCAATTTGGACCAAAAGGTAAATTAACCTCAGTTTCCACTTACTAGTAATAACAAGGACAACCTATTAAACTAGAACGTGAATAGTCAGTTTGTTTACAAAATGCACTTTTTGCCATATCAGGCTATCAGTGGCGGCTGTTGACTCAAATTAATGAAGACATGCGTGTTGTTTGTAGAAATAATCCGACTAGCTACCTAAAGCAAATTTACTATATAAATAGGGTTAAGCAATGTATGAAGGTTAAGCTCTAAGTAAAAATATAATATCATACTGTATAGCCTAATGATCGTATTACAACACAAAGGATGAATAAGTCTGGACCTCTAATTTTTTTCATATTCAAATAAATTTAGGATGCTATGTACACCTTAATAAAAAAAAAATAAAAAAATGGTTGATATCTCCTTTGAGTGTCTGCGTGCATGTAGTTAGTTGTATACTGTCTTTAGTTTAGACAAATGGCTGGATTATTTAATGTCTACAAATACTATAGGTGTGATGAAATGGCACTACCTGAAGCTGCACAGTGCATTTTAACGGACAGAGCAAAGTAAAAGCAGGTTGGTCTCACCAATCTGATGAACCTGTTCTGTGCTTGCGGCGTGCTGTCGTGTACGGCCCATTTTAATTTTACATAGAATTCTCTGTTATAAACCCATCTGATATGAGACACTTAAAGACTCTGTGCTGAAGCTAAACAAGATTAAACAGCCCATCATACTAAACTACAGTGACGAGGTAAACAGGAAAACAATGTTCCATTCACAATGGTAATTACAAGCTTTTCATTACACAAATCAGCTGTAATGGGTGCAGGAAGCAGGAGAAGGCAGACGGGTGGTTAGGATCCAAATGCGGTTTATTTCAAAATAACAATTAAGCAAAACACAAAGAAAAGTCCATGAGGGGAAAAACTAACTCAAACACAAAACAACACACAGCGGGTAGAACAGACAGCGAAACATCCACGAAGGGTAGGTTAAACCTTGAACAAACAGAGAGAGAACATTGGCATGAACAAGAAAACAATGACATGCAATGATAACGAACCACAAAGGAAAGGGAAAACAACAGGGTTTAAGTAGAGAGACACGGTAATAACAAAATCACGAACAGGTGCGGACAATAACACAGTGCAGGCAGTGATGAGGGCCGGGAAACATGGGAAATGTAGTTTCTTACACGGACAGTGACACACGGGGCGGACAAGGAAAACGTGACATGGAACGTGATAAGTTATATGTGAAGCCGGAGACACGGGGCAGACAACATGGGATCAACATGGGATCATAACATAGCCCCCCTCAAAAGGACCGGATTCCAGACGGTCCTGAAAAACACAAGAATAACAATAACAACCAAATGTTCAAGGAGAGAGGGGCTAGAACTGGGGGAAAACAGACAGACCAAAGGGGGCACAAGGGACACAGAGACAGTCCAATGAGGCACAAGGGGCAATTAGGAAGTCCACGGAGGCCGAGAGGGCAGACAGGCAGTACATGGGGGCGTGAGACGGGGCCAGGGTCAGGTGGCCTGGGGGGCTTCCACCAGGTAGGGACCAGTTTAGGTGGTCTAGGAGGGAGCCACGCTATGGGGACAGGTTTGGGTGGCCCGGAAGCTGGCCACAAGGCAAGGGCTGGTTCAGGGGGCCTGGGAGGTGGCCACAGGACAGAGGCCAGTTTAGATGGCCCGGGAGCTGGCCAAAGGGCATGGGCCGGTTCAGGGGACCTTGGAGGTGGCCACAGGACAGAGGCTGGTTGAGGTGGCCTAGGAGGTGGCCGTAGGGCAAGGGCCGGTTCAGGGGGCCTGGGAGGAGGAGTGCCCACTGGGGGAGCCGGCGGAGCCACGTGAGGCGGGGCCGAGGGAGGCGATGGTTTAGAAGGCTCAGAAGGCGGAGCTGAGGGAGCCACTGGAGACGGAGCCGGGGGAGGCTCAGGAGGTGGAACTGAAGGAGGCTCTGGAGGCGGAGCCGTAGGAGGCTCGGGAGGTGGAGCCGAGGGAGGCTCAGGAGGCAGAACTGAGGGAAGTTCAGGAGGCGGAGCCAGGAGAGGCTCGGGAGGCTCAGGGGGTGGAGCCGTAGGAGGTGGCACCGTAGGAGGTTTCAGAGGCGGAGACCTGGAAGGCTCTGGAGGTAGAGCCGAGGGAGGTGGCGCCGTAGGAGGTTTCAGAGGCGGAGACCTGGAAGGCTCTGAACGCAGAGCCGAGGGAGGTGGCACCGTAGGATGCTCTAGAGGCGGAGCCCTAGAAGGCTCTGGAGTCTCTGGGGACAGAGCCGTATGAGGCTCGGAAGGCTCTGGAGGCAGAGCCGAGGAAGGCTCGAGGGGTGGAGCCCTGGCAGGCTCGAGTGGCGGAGCAGTGGGAGGCTCAGGATGCTCGAGAGGCAGAGCCGCAGGAGGCTCGGGGGGCGGAACCCTGGAAGGCTCGAGAGGCGGAGCCCTGGGTGGCTCGAGAGGCTGGAGAGGTGGAGCCCTGGGTGGCTCGAGAGGCTCGAGAGGCGGAGCCCTGGAAGGCTCAAGAGACTTGAGAGGCAGAGCCCTAGGAGGCTCGAGAGGTGGAGCCCTAGAAGGCTCGAGAGGCTTGAGAGTTGGAGCCCTGGAAGGCTCTAGAGGCTTGAGAGGCAGAGCCCTGGAAGACTCGAGTGACTTGAGGGGCAGAGCCCTGGGCGGCTCGAGATGCTTGAGAGGTGGAGCCCTGGAAGGCTCGAGAGGCTTGAGGGGCGGAGCCCTGGGAGGCTCGAGAGACTTGAGAGGCGGAGCCCTGGAAGGCTCAGGAGGAGGAGCCCTTGGAGGCTCGGGAGGAGGAGCCCTGGAAGACTCGAGAGACTTGGAGGCGGAGCCCTGGAAGGCTCGACAGGCTGAGCCCTGGAAGGCTCGGGAGGAGCCCTAGAAGGCTCGGGAGGCTCTAGAGGAGGAGCCCTGGGAGGCTCGAGAGGAGGAGCCCTGGAAGGCTCGGGAGGAGGAGACCTGGAAGACTCTGGAGGCTCAAGAGGAAGCACCCTGGGAGGCTCGAGAGGCGCTGACTCTTGGACGGGCACGACCACTGGCGCTGGCTTTTGGACGGTCATGGCTACTGGCGCTGGCTCTTGGACGGTCATGGCTACTGGCGCTGGCTCTTGGACGGTCATGGCTAGTGGCACTGGGACGGTCGAGACCACTGGCGCTGGCTCAGGGACGGTCGAGGCTACAGGCGCTGGCTCAGTGACAGTCGAGGCTACAGGCGCTGGCTCAGGGGCGGTCGAGGCTACAGGCACTGGCTCAGGGACGGTCGAGGCGGCAGGCACTGGCCCACAGAAATCAGGAGCTAATGGCTCTGGCTGGTTGACCGTGGGTGATGCGGGCTCGCAGACAGGGGCAGACATGGGCTCGGGCTCGCAGACCGCGGCAGGCGTGGGCCGGAAGGCGGAAGCCCGTTTTCTCTTCCTTCTCCGGGCAGACAAAGCGGACCGCGCTGGCTCGTGGAAAGTGACTGGCGTGGGGGTGAGCTCGCTGACAGATGGGGCTGGTGTGACAGGAAGTACCATGGGCGACTGGAGAGTCACCACTGAGGGAGGAGAGGTAGGGTCCTCCTCAGTGACGCCCACGGTGAACGGTGAGCCACAGACCAGTAAAGTTACCTCCATGAAGTCGCGGAGCTTCCAGTAGCCAACCGCTCTTTTAGCCAGTCATTAAGGTTGTCCCTGAAGAAGACCACAAGGGAAGAGTCAGGGAAGTCCGAAACGCTCGCCAGAACGAGGAAGTCGCGGATGTGGTCTTCTACCGGTCGGTCCCCTTGTTTTAGGCTGAGCAGCCGGTAGTTTGCTTGTTGTACCGCTGGATCCATAGTGGTGGTTCGTTCTGTAATGGGTGCGGGAAGCAGGAGAAGGCAGACGGGTGGTTTGGATCCAAATGCGGTTTATTTCAAAATAACAATTGAGCAAAACACAAAGAAAAGTCCACGAGGGGAAAAACTAACTCAAACACAAAAGAACACACAGCGGGTAGAACAGACAGCGAAACATCCACGAAGGGTAGGGTAAACCTCGAACGAACAGAGAGAGAACATCGGCATGAACAAGAAAACAATGACATGCAACGATAACGAACCACAAAGGAAAGGGAAAACAACAGGGTTTAAGTAGAGAGACACGGTAATAACAAAATCACGAACAGGTGCGGACAATAACACAGTGCAGGCAGTGATGAGGGCCGGGAAACATGGGAAATGTAGTTTCTTACACGGACAGTGACACACGGGGCGGACAACAAGGAAAACGTGACATGGAACGTGATAAGTGATATGTGAAACAGGAGACACGGGGCAGACAACACGGGATCGTAACATCGGCACCCTTATATAAATATACCCGACTGTTACTATAGTAACATTAACTGGAGTAGTAACTATGTTTTTTTGCCACAAATAGTGTATATATTTGTAATAAATGTTAATATTGTATATTAGGGCAATAAAAGTCACTTTTATTCAAGTCACTTTTTTTAGGTTGTTTTTATTATTTCTACATGCGTTTAGAATATTGTTTTCCCATTACAAATTCCGTAGATTATTATTATGTATTTATATTTATTTAAAAAATGTATTACATACAATAATTACAGCTAACCATGGTGATTTTTTTGTTTGTTTTTATTTTATTATTTGTGATAGACTTTATCTTACTAATACTATATTTAAACTCTGGATACTATGCATTGTAGCGTCTGGAGGAATCAATGGACTAATCATTCTGAATAACAAAGAACCCACTGTTAAAACTCCCCTAATCACTGAAATAGCGCCAACTAGTCTCCACAGCACAATGCGCTATTGACAAAGAGACACTCCAGCTATTGACTCGCCTCACACCGCGTGCTTTACCATGTGAGAAAAGCCATGTGAGACTTTGAACGTAAAAATGTGTGTGTATGTGTGTGTCTTTCAGTTAAAACCTAGAAATGTTTATTCTTAAGGAAATATGCGGAATCCCTGTACGTTGTGTATTTCTGATGATAGATCAAAACTAGTTGAAATTTGTTTAGATGTGTAGTAAAACTCTGAGGCCGTATATTTAATAGCCTAAGAGTGTATATCCACTTTTAAGTGTACCAAATACATGTTTGTTGGTATCAAATTAAACCTTACGACTTGTCGTAGCTTAATATAAATATAAGATTACCTTAGAATTGTATTCTGCTATGTTTTACCATCTTTTGAGTTATTCAAGCCAAAGCCGGACCCGGTCATGCAAATGAGCCTTGACGGGACAAAGGGACCGTCTCATGCCCAAAATAAGGGAGACTTTTACGACCTCCAAAGGAATGTGCAGAGATTGCTGATTCTCACTTAATTCTTACTGAGAAGGAGAAATGAACCCTTTTAATCCTATATATTCTATATATATATCCATGTGATAAATGTATTGACATGTATCTAATGTTCCATCTCATGATTTCCCTTTATGTTGTTTGGTCTATGTTTTCTTGCAAACTCTAATGGGTTAATGTTTCAGACTTTGCATACTATGGTTAACCGAAATCATATGCGTGGCACATTTGGTCTCTATAACTTGGTATTTTGAAGATCGAAATGACTGTGTACATGATATGTCGATAACAACCAAATTCCCACCTGGAACTTCCACCCTTCTTATTGGTCGAGCCAATGAGAGGTGGGACACGTTTTCTAAGGTTATAAATTGCATCCACACTGGCCCTTCGTTCTCTTATTGCTTCCCTCTTCTTGGCTGCTCCCAACTCCCAACTTACTTCATCTCTCCTCCCTTCCCCTTGGACTCCCCCCCGGCACCCCTCTCTCTTCTCTTCTGCTGAACATTGCAACTTCTCGGAACAACCCTTCAACTCTCTCTTCAAGTGAATTTCAACTCCACGCTCTGGAAACACCGAACCGAAATCCTCCATCTTAAGGACGCCACGAAGACACGACATACACGCAGTCTTGCTCAGCTACACACAAAGGTCTATTGTGCAAGTATTTATTTCATCTGAAATTCAAACGCGTTAAAGTGTGTAATTCCATTTGCTGGCTCTTAAGGGTTAACTGTTGTAATAAGTTGGCTATCCTTAATAATCTCTTTATTTTCCTTATTGCTTCTACTCTGTTTATTTTATGTTTATTTTATGTTACATGTTAAGTGTCTGTTTGTCAAGTGTAGTGATATATCCTAGTTCCTTGTATTAAATCCAATTATATGCTTGATTGTCTGTGTTTGTTGGTCATAGAACAAAGCCTCTTTAATGTGCGATTTTAAGCTACAAGCTGAAATTATCAAAGTAAGTTAACGTGCTTTTGATGAATAAGCTTATAACTAAGAATAAACCTTTAAGAGAATTGATCAGGAGTATTTAGCAAAGCGGTTCGCTGGACGAACTGACTGGTTGCGGTAGCCTACGGGTCAATTCCATTGAGGGTTTAATTAAATTAATATAGCCTGTCTGCATATAATGTATATTCCTAATTAATTATAATTCGTTGTGTTTAATTATCTATATATATATTTGAAGCAGACTCTTGGACTATATAAGCCCTTTTTGGGGCGTTTTTGTATGTATTGGTATCTAGGTCAACCCGTATGATTAATCATTGATTACGATCATTAATTAATTGTACATTCCCCAAACCTGACCTGGATACCCTACAGCATGAACAATGGTAAATTTAACAACAACAAAAAACTTTGAAGCCTGGACACTCATGAATTAAGTATGAAGTTATGACTTTTACTCCTTTGTAAATATGTTTAGTTCTAATTAACTTTAATTGAAAAATGTGAAATAAAAGGTAGCTTCACTCAGTAACTTTTTGTTCATGTCATTTTAGACTTACAGTATGGATGCAGCATCATTCAAAATCAGCAGTTTCAGATGCCATTTTAGAAATTCACTATTCACAATCAAGCTTAATTAATTTAATCCAGGAGTGAAAGTGTCCAATAACATGATGGTCAGTGAGATTAAGCAAGTAGTAATCAGATGGTCGAGTGCATTTTTTCGGTGGACCGACATACTTTGAGGCCGATCAGGGGAGGACTGGCCATTGGGAGAACTGAGGTGAATTGTGGATGCAGAACGGACCACAAAACGGAGCAGCGATATGCAGAAAAGGACAGCGAACACCCCCCCACACATAACAAAACCAATAAAAGTATTTTTATACTTTTCCAATCTCCTGTAACTTGAAAAACGTAATTTGAATAGAATAATATTACGAAATTGCGCAACACATAATACAGAGCACCCCAGAGTCCATGTTCCCTTGTAGCTTGTAATTATGAATTGGCAGGAGAAAAAGCAGAATATATTTTTTTTAAACTTGTTTCGTGGTCGTAAATACAAACGCATCACAAATATAATTTTGATTACATGTTACAAATTTCTGAATGAAATACAAGTTATATGGCCTTTGAATAAGTAGTATTAGCATAGCCTTGGTCAACTTACATCTGTAATAGTGGCCGTGACCTCTACTGAAGAAAACGTTAAGTTACATTCAAGTGTATGCAATTCCATGGGGCTATACTGAAGTATCTTTGATTGTGTGAACTTGAACGTGACCGATCTCAGGTATATAGCAATTACCTTTGTTTGATGATCCAATACTGGCCATTTGTGATCGTGAGACCCGCGGTGTAGAGAAAAACACGCAAGGACCTCAAAGCGACATAGTTTCTTAATCTAAACGGGTAAAATATAATTAAAGGAGTTAAAAGAATAATCAAACATTCGCTCACTTTTAATGATACTCAGATATCATTAAAAACCTTTTTCATTTATGGAGTCAGATGAAATAACGAGGTAATACATAAGAGAAAATGTATTTCATTTAATCTTGTTGTGTTGCGTAACAAGAAAGACAGTAACGCGCAGACACCTTCACCCATATTATTGGAGACCGCCATTGGACCGATAAACGGGCTTATGAAGGGGTGACACCCCTTCCGTGATCTCGCAACCAGATGAGCAATGTCTTTCCAGCGCGACATTCAACTTGATCACTGCCCGGGACATGACGTTTGATCTTCTCACCTATCTCCAGCTGCTGTGGTAAGTCAATCTTTATTTGCCTTTTAGAAGTGTTGAGGGGAAGATTGTTTGCACCTCACATCTGTTTAGACCGGAACCGCAAACTCCGGTGGGCATAAGAATTAGACGGGAAACATGTCTTTCCAGGGAAAGCACAGCAGCAGTATAGACGAGGAAATTATGGAGACTCTAAGCGTGCAATTAAAAAACCTCCTGGTTCGGTTAAGTGACAAGGTACTAAAATTAAATTGGAGCAACAACGAAATAATATCCTGGTATTCTGCTGAGGGTGTGAAATTGAAATCAAAATGAAAATACAATGACATACCCGCTGCAATTGTTTATTTGCTTCATCGTAACGACCTCGAGACCATAACCGAGAACAAACGAACAATAGCAAATATCAAAGAAATCGAAAGATTACGATCTGACGAATTACAAAAGTTAAGAACATAAGTTGAAGCCTTCGTGTATGAGCAATGGGGGTGGGCTAGACAACGTGAAGAAATGGCAACAAAAATTTATCAAATTCAAAGAAAACGTAAAACCGGCAGGAATTACATATCTGCACTCGAAGATTGCTGCGATAAATCCAGGTTTCCAGTAGCTGCAGTTAAACGAGCAGCACTGGATAAAACCTTTGAGCTAGAGACTCAAAATGATGATGACGATGCCACGTTAAGAGACAGGCCACAGAGAGAAACTCGTAACCGAGCTCTTGTGAACCTGTGGCCTGAAGAACCAAACCTGCGAAGCCCAGTAAAGACTCGAACAAAATCGAATGACTTGCCAAAGAAATCAGTTAAAGTCCCTGTGCTTAAAACCATGACGAATGCGGATGATGAAATCACAACAATTAGCCGCCCGTTAACATGCGAAGAATGCTCTAGACATAGACAGGTCGTAGGAATTATGCAGAGAAAAGGGCCATTTCAACCCTACTGGGAAGCATTGATGTTACAGGCCACGGTAGAAATTAGAATTAGAAATTAGGGATGTATGACAAATAGCTCTCCTCACTATCCCTGAGGAGCTCAGACCGAAACTAACCACAGAGGTGAAATCTGGCAACATTATGATCCGAGACAATAACGAAACCGACGAGATTATCTACGAGCGTCTAAAACAGGCATTACTCGCCTTATGGTACCTGCGACCGTCCTGTAACTTACTAGTCAGCTCGTGGCAGGCAGTTCGTGGACGCTGCGCGCAGCCCCCTAGATGATTTTTGGGGGGCCCGGTGCTTCCCAGGATCCCTCGGCCCCCACCCCAGGATGCCCTGGGGCTTTGTCCCCCGCTCCTAGTCCCCCCGTGGGCCCCCCCAGGGGCCCCCCAAAACCGCACTGGTGAAGTTGCAAAATGCTGCAGTTCAGGGGTTCGCCACAAGGAGGCATCACGGTCCAACGGGCAACCTACTCGACGTGCGTCGAATAGGTTGTGGGATGGCGTCAACGAAGCGCCTAAAGTGCCACCTAAGTGCCTACTCTTCACTGTGGTCTTTCTCTCGTCCCATGAACGGCCTATTCGACCACCTAGGCGCCTATTCTTCATGAATTCGTCCACCTATCAGCCTAAAGTGCCACCTAAGTGCCTACTCTTCACCGTGGTCTTCCTCGCGTCCCACGGACAGCCTATTCATCCACCTAAGTGCCTATTTTTCATCATTGTGCCTAAAGTGCCACCTAAGTGCCTACTCTTCACCGTGGTCTTCCTCGCGTCCCACGGACAGCCTATTCATCCACCTAAGTGCCTATTTTTCATCATTGTGCCTAAAGTGCCACCTAAGTGCCTACTCTTCACCGTGGTCTTCCTCGCGTCCCACGGACAGCCTATTCATCCACCTAAGTGCCTATTTTTCATCATTGTGCCTAAAGTGCCACCTAAGTGACTACTCTTCACCGTGGTCTTCCTCGCGTCCCACGGACAGCCTATTCATCCACCTAAGTGCCTATTTTTCATCATTGTGCCTAAAGTGCCACCTAAGTGACTACTCTTCACCGTGGTCTTCCTCTCGTCCCACGGACAGCCTATTCATCCACCTAAGTGCCTATTTTTCATCATTGTGCCTAAAGTGCCACCTAAGTGCCTACTCTTCACCGTGGTCATCCTCGCGTCCCACGAACAGCCTATTCATCCACCTAAGTGCCTATTTTTCATCATTGTGCCTAAAGTGCCACCTAAGTGACTACTCTTCACCGTGGTCTTCCTCTCGTCCCACGAACAGCCTATTCATCCACCTAAGTGCCTATTTTTCATCATTGTGCCTAAAGTGCCACCTAAGTGACTACTCTTCACCGTGGTCTTCCTCTCGTCCCACAGACAGCCTATTCATCCACCTAAGTGCCTATTTTTCATCATTGTGCCTAAAGTGCCACCTAAGTGCCTACTCTTCACTGTGGTCATCCTCGCGTCCCACGAACAGCCTATTCATCCACCTAAGTGCCTATTTTTCATCATTGTGCCTAAAGTGCCACCTAAGTGACTACTCTTCACCGTGGTCTTCCTCTCGTCCCACAAACAGCCTATTCATCCACCTAAGTGCCTATTTTTCATCATTGTGCCTAAAGTGCAACCTAAGTGCCTACTCTTCACCGTGGTCATCCTCGCGTCCCACGAACAGCCTATTCATCCACCTAAGTGCCTATTTTTCATCATTGTGCCCAAAGCGCCACCTAAGTGACCGCTCTTCACCGTGGTCTTCCTCTCGTCCCACGAACAGCCTATTCATCCACCTAAGAGCCTATTTTTCATCACTGTGCCTAAAGCGCCACCTAAGTGACTACTCTTCATCCTACTCTTCCTCTCGTCCCACGAACAGCCTATTCATCCACCTAAGTGCCAATTTTTCGTCGTTGTGGCTAAAGCGCCACCTAAGTGACTACTCTTCATCCTACTCTTCCTCTCGTCCCACGAACAGCCTATTCATCCACCTAAGTGCATATTTTTCGTCATTGTGCCTAAAGCGCCACCTAAGTGACTACTCTTCACCGTAGTCTTCCTCTCGTCACACGAACAGCCTATTCATCCACCTAACAGCCTATTTTTCCCAAAATCGACCCGGGGGGCCCCAAACTTCGCATGCTGGTAGCCTAGGGTCCCCACTGCCACATACTAGGAGGACGAGTCCCTGAAAATGTCTAAGTCAGAAACAGCATCCATCCTGTAACTTATTTGACGGGTGCCCTATAAGGCCTCTTCCACCTGGATAGAAGACTCTGACCAAGGTGCATCCAGTGAAACTATAGGTGACTTAGAGCTCCACACTCTGGGCATGGTAGGGACCCTTGTGCCCCATGACCCCAGACTATGGAGCCCAAAGTCGGCTGGTTCCTGAGATATGCCCGGTCAACATGTGAATTGACCGGTGTCTCTGAAACCACACCGACTTTGAGCTCCATACTCTGGCCATGGGTAGGGACCCTTGTGCCCCCATTACCCCAGAGTATGGAGCCGAAAGTCGGCTTGGTTCTCGAGATACACCGGTCAAAATAAGCATCCAACCTGTAGCTTAATAAGTTACTGACTGGACTTCACCACATATGGTGAAATCCCAAATCTTTACAGGATCTGACCAGCTGAAAATGTCTAAGTCAGAAACAGCATCCATCCTGTAACTTATTTGACGGGTGCCCTATAGGCTTCCCCTGGATGGACTTTGACCGGTGTATCTCGGGAACCAAGTCGACTTGGAGCTCCATACTCTGGGCATGGGTAGGGACCCTTGTGACCCCCATGACCCCAGGGCATGGATCCGAAAGTCGGCTTGGTTCCTGAGATATGCCCGGTCAAATATGGGAATTTGACCGGGTGTATCTCGGGAACTAAGCCGACTTGGAGCTCCATACTATGGGCATGGGTAGGGACCATTGTGCCCCCATGACCCCAGAGTATGGAGCCGAAAGTCGGCTTGGTTCTCAGATACACCGGTCAAAATCAGCATCCAACCTGTAGATTAATAAGTTACTGACTGGACTTCACCACATATGGTGAAATCCCCAAATCTTTACAGGATCTGACCCGCTGAAAATGTCTAAGTCAAAAAAGAGCATCCATCCTGTAGCCTATTTGACGGGTGCCCTATAGGCTTCGCCCTGGATGGGACTTTGACCGGGTGTATCTCGGGAACTAAGCCGACTTGGAGCTCCACACTCTGGGCATGGGTAGGGACCCTTGTGCCCCCTATGACCCCAGACTATGGAGCCCAAAGTCGGCTTGGTTCCTGAGTTATGCCTGGTCAAAAATGGGACTTTGACCGGGTGTATCTCGGGAACTAAGCCGACATGGAGCCCCATACTCTGGGCATGGGTAGGGACCCTTGTGACCCCCATGACACCAGAGTATGGAGCCAAAAGTCGGCTTGGTTGTCGAGATACACCTGGTCAAAATCAGCATCCAACCTGTAGCTTAATAAGTTACTGACTGGACTTCACCACATATGGTGAAATCCCCAAATCTTTACAGGATCTGACCCGCTGAAAATGTCTAAGTCAAAAGAGCATCCATCCTGTAGCCTATTTGATCGGGTGCCCTATAGGCTTCGCCATGGATGGGAATTTGACCGGGTGTATCTCGGAACTAAGCCGACTTGGAGCTCCACACTCTGGGCATGGGTAGGGACCCTTGTGCCCCTATGACCCCAGACTATGGAGCCCAAAGTCGGCTTAGTTCCTGAGTTATGCCCGGTCAAAAATGGGACTTTGACCGGGTGTATCTCGGGAACTAAGTCGACATGGAGCCCCATACTCTGGGCATGGGTAGGGACCCTTGTGACCCCCATGACACCAGAGTATGGAGCCAAAAGTCGGCTTGGTTGTCGAGATACACCTGGTCAAAATCAGCATCCAACCTGTAGCTTAATAAGTTACTGACTGGACTTCACCACATATGGTGAAATCCCCAAATCTTTACAGGATCTGACCCGCTGAAAATGTCTAAGTCAAAAAGAGCATCCATCCTGTAGCCTATTTGACGGGTGCCCTATAGGCTTCAGCCCTGGATGGGACTTTGACCGGTGTATCTCAGAAACCACGCTGACTTTGAGCTCCATACTCTGGGCATGGGTAGGGACCCTTGTGCGCCCATGACCCCAGAGTATGGAGCCGAAAGTCAGCTTGGTCTCGAGATACACCGGTCAAAATCAGCATCCAACCTGTAGCTTAATAAGTTACTGACTGGACTTCACCACATATGGTGAAATCCCAAATCTTTACAGGATCTGACCCGCTGAAAATGTCTAAGTCAGAAACAGCATCCATCCTGTAACTTATTTGACGGGTGCCCTATAGGCTTCCACCTGGATGGGACTTTGACCGGTGTTTCTTGGAAACCACGCCGACTTGGACCTCCAATCTCCGGGCATGGGTAGGGACCCTTGGGCCCCCATGACCCCAGAGTGTGGAGCCGAAGTCGGCTTGGTTCCCGAGATACACCGGTCAAAATCAGCATCCAACCTGTAGCTTAATAAGTTACCGACTGGACTTCACCACATATGGTGAAATCCCCAAATCTTTACAGGATCTGACCCGCTGAAAATGTCTAAGTCAAAAGAGCATCCATCCTGTAACCTATTTGACGGGTGCACAATAGGCTTCCCCTGGATGGGATATTGACGGGTGTATCTCGGGAACTAAGCCGACTTGGAGCTCTACACTCTGGGCATGGGTAGGGATCCTTGTGCCCCCATGACCCCAGGGCATGGATCCCAAAGTCGGCTTGGTTCCTGAGATATGCCGGTCAAATATGTGAAATTGACCGGGTGTATCTCGGAAACCACGCCGAATTTGAGCTCCATACTCTGGGCATGGGTAGGGACCCTTGTGACCCCCATGACACCAGAGTATGGAGCCGAAAGTCGGCTTGTTTGTCGAGATACACCTGGTCAAAATCAGCATCCAACCTGTAGCTTAATAAGTTAATGACTGGACTTCACCACATATGGTGAAATCCCCAAATCTTTACAGGATCTGACCCGCTGAATATGTCTAAATCAGAAACAGCATCCATCCTGTAACCTATTTGACGGGTGCCCTATAGGCTTCCCCCTGGATGAGATTTGACCGGGTGTATCTCGGGAACTAAGCCGACTTGGAGCCCCATACTCTGGGCATGGGTAGGGACCCTTGTGCCCCCCATGACCCCAGACTATGGAGCCCAAAGTCGGCTTGGTTCCTGAGATATTCCCGGTCAAATATGTGAATTGACCGGGTGTATCTGGAAACCACGCCGACTTTGAGCTCCATACTCTGGGCATGGGTAGGGACCCTTGTGCCCCCATTACCCCAGAGTATGGAGCCGAAAGTCGGCTTGCTTCCTGAGATACACCGGTCAAAATCAGTATCCAACCTGTAGCTTAATAAGTTACCGACTGGACTTCACCACATATGGTGAAATCCCCAAATCTTTACAGGATCTGACCCGCTGAAAATGTCTAAGTCAGAAACAGCATCCATCCTGTAACTTATTTGACGGGTGCCCTATAGGCTTCCCCAGGATGAGATTTGACCGGGTGTATCTCGGGAACTAAGACGACTTGGAGCTCCACACTCTGGGCATGGGTAGGGACCCTTGTGCCCCCCATGACCCCAGCCTATGGAGCCCAAAGTCGGCTTGGTTCCTGAGATATGCCCGGTCAAATATGGAATTGACCGGTGTATCTGGAAACCACGCCGACTTTGAGCTCCATACTCTGGGCATGGGTAGGGACCCTTGTGCCCCCATTACACCAGAGTATGGAGCCGAAAGTCGGCTTGGTTCTCGAGATACACCGGTCAAAATAAGCATCCAACCTGTAGCTTAATAAGTTACTGACTGGACTTCACCACATATGGTGAAATCCCAAATCTTTACAGGATCTGACCTGCTGAAAATGTCTAAGTCAAAAGAGCATCCATCCTGTAGCCTATTTGACGGGTGCCCTATAGGCTTTGCCCTGGATGGGACTTTGACCGGGTGTATCTCGGGAACTAAGCCGACTTGGAGCTCCACACTCTGGGCATGGGTAGGGACCCTTGTGCCCCTATGACCCCAGACTATGGAGCCCAAAGTCGGCTTGGTTCCTGAGTTATGCCCGGTCAAAATGGGATCTTGACCGGGTGTATCTCGGGAACTAAGCCGACATGGAGCCCCATACTCTGGGCATGGGTAGGGACCCTTGTGACCCCCATGACACCAGAGTATGGAGCCGAAAGTCGGCTTGGTTGTCGAGATACACCTGGTCAAAATCGCATCCAACCTGTAGCTTAATAAGTTACTGACTGGACTTCACCACATATGGTGAAATCCCCAAATCTTTACAGGATCTGACCCGCTGAAAATGTCTAAGTCAAAAGAGCATCCATCCTGTAGCCTATTTGACGGGTGCCCTATAGGCTTCGCCCTGGATGGGACTTTGACCGGTGTATCTCGGAAACCACGCCGACTTGGAGCTCCATACTATGGGCATGGGTAGGGACCCTTGTGCCCATCATGACCCCAGGGCATGGATCCCAAAGTCGGCTTGGTTCCTGAGATATACCGGTCAAATATGTGAAATTGACCGGTGTATCTCGGAAACCACGCCGACTTGGACCTCCAATCTCCGGGCATGGGTAGGGACCCTTGGGCCCCCATGACCCCAGAGTGTGGAGCCCAAAGTCGGCTTGGTTCCCAGATACACCGGTCAAAATCAGCATCCAACCTGTAGCTTAATAAGTTACCGACTGGACTTCACCACATATGGTGAAATCCCCAAATCTTTACAGGATCTGACCCGCTGAAAATGTCTAAGTCAAAAGAGCATCCATCCTGTAACCTATTTGACGGTGCACAATAGGCTTCCCCTGGATGGGATATTGACCGGTGTATCTCGGGAACTAAGCCGACTTGGAGCTCTACACTCTGGGCATGGGTAGGGATCCTTGTGCCCCCATGACCCCAGGGCATGGATCCCAAAGTCGGCTTGGTTCCTGAGATATGCCCGGTCAAATATGTGAATTGACCGGGTGTATCTCGAAACCACGCCGATTTGAGCTCCATACTCTGGGCATGGGTAGGGACCCTTGTGACCCCCATGACACCAGAGTATGGAGCCAAAGTCGGCTTGTTTGTCGAGATACACCTGGTCAAAATCAGCATCCAACCTGTAGCTTAATAAGTTAATGACTGGACTTCACCACATATGGTGAAATCCCCAAATCTTTACAGGATCTGACCCGCTGAATATGTCTAAATCAGAAACAGCATCCATCCTGTAACCTATTTGACGGGTGCCCTATAGGCTTCCCCTGGATGAGATTTGACCGGTGTATCTGGGAACTAAGCCGACTTGGAGCCCCATACTCTGGGCATGGGTAGGGACCCTTGTGCCCCCATGACCCCAGACTATGGAGCCCAAAGTCGGCTTGGTTCCTGAGATATTCCCGGTCAAATATAGAATTGACCGGGTGTATCTCGGAAACCACGCCGACTTTGAGCTCCATACTCTGGGCATGGGTAGGGACCCTTGTGCCCCCATTACCCCAGAGTATGGAGCCGAAAGTCGGCTTGCTTCCTGAGATACACCCGGTCAAAATCAGTATCCAACCTGTAGCTTAATAAGTTACCGACTGGACTTCACCACATATGGTGAAATCCCCAAATCTTTACAGGATCTGACCCGCTGAAAATGTCTAAGTCAGAAACAGCATCCATCCTGTAACTTATTTGACGGGTGCCCTATAGGCTTCCCCCTGGATGAGACTTGACCGGGTGTATCTCGGGAACTAAGACGACTTGGAGCTCCACACTCTGGGCATGGTAGGGACCCTTGTGCCCCCCATGACCCCAGACTATGGAGCCCAAAGTCGGCTTGGTTCCTGAGATATGCCCGGTCAAATATGTGAAATTGACCGGGTGTATCTCGGAAACCACGCCGACTTTGAGCTCCATACTCTGGCCATGGGTAGGGACCCTTGTGCCCCCCATTACCCCAGAGTATGGAGCCGAAAGTCGGCTTGGTTCTCGAGATACACCCGGTCAAAATAAGCATCCAACCTGTAGCTTAATAAGTTACTGACTGGACTTCACCACATATGGTGAAATCCCAAATCTTTACAGGATCTGACCCGCTGAAAATGTCTAAGTCAGAAACAGCATCCATCCTGTAACTTATTTGACGGGTGCCCTATAGGCTTCCCCCTGGATGGACTTTGACCGGGTGTATCTCGGGAACCAAGCCGACTTGGAGCTCCATACTCTGGGCATGGGTAGGGACCCTTGTGACCCCCATGACCCCAGGGCATGGATCCGAAAGTCGGCTTGGTTCCTGAGATATGCCCGGTCAAATATGGGAATTTGACCGGGTGTATCTCGGGAACTAAGCCGACTTGGAGCTCCATACTATGGGCATGGGTAGGGACCATTGTGCCCCCCATGACCCCAGAGTATGGAGCCGAAAGTCGGCTTGGTTCTCGAGATACACCCGGTCAAAATCAGCATCCAACCTGTAGATTAATAAGTTACTGACTGGACTTCACCACATATGGTGAAATCCCCAAATCTTTACAGGATCTGACCCGCTGAAAATGTCTAAGTCAAAAAAGAGCATCCATCCTGTAGCCTATTTGACGGGTGCCCTATAGGCTTCGCCCTGGATGGGACTTTGACCGGGTGTATCTCGGAACTAAGCCGACTTGGAGCTCCACACTCTGGGCATGGGTAGGGACCCTTGTGCCCCCTATGACCCCAGACTATGGAGCCCAAAGTCGGCTTGGTTCCTGAGTTATGCCTGGTCAAAAATGGGACTTTGACCGGGTGTATCTCGGGAACTAAGCCGACATGGAGCCCCATACTCTGGGCATGGGTAGGGACCCTTGTGACCCCCATGACACCAGAGTATGGAGCCAAAAGTCGGCTTGGTTGTCGAGATACACCTGGTCAAAATCCGCATCCAACCTGTAGCTTAATAAGTTACTGACTGGACTTCACCACATATGGTGAAATCCCCAAATCTTTACAGGATCTGACCCGCTGAAAATGTCTAAGTCAAAAAGAGCATCCATCCTGTAGCCTATTTGACGGGTGCCCTATAGGCTTCGCCATGGATGGGAATTTGACCGGGTGTATCTCGGGAACTAAGCCGACTTGGAGCTCCACACTCTGGGCATGGGTAGGGACCCTTGTGCCCCCTATGACCCCAGACTATGGAGCCCAAAGTCGGCTTGGTTCCTGAGTTATGCCCGGTCAAAAATGGGACTTTGACCGGGTGTATCTCGGGAACTAAGCCGACATGGAGCCCCATACTCTGGGCATGGGTAGGGACCCTTGTGACCCCCATGACACCAGAGTATGGAGCCAAAAGTCGGCTTGGTTGTCGAGATACACCTGGTCAAAATCCGCATCCAACCTGTAGCTTAATAAGTTACTGACTGGACTTCACCACATATGGTGAAATCCCCAAATCTTTACAGGATCTGACCCGCTGAAAATGTCTAAGTCAAAAAGAGCATCCATCCTGTAGCCTATTTGACGGGTGCCCTATAGGCTTCGCCCTGGATGGGACTTTGACCGGGTGTATCTCGGAAACCACGCCGACTTGGAGCTCCATACTATGGGCATGGGTAGGGACCCTTGTGCCCATCATGACCCCAGGGCATGGATCCCAAAGTCGGCTTGGTTCCTGAGATATTACCGGTCAAATATGTGAAATTGACCGGGTGTATCTCAGAAACCACGCCGACTTTGAGCTCCATACTCTGGGCATGGGTAGGGACCCTTGTGCCGCCCATGACCCCAGAGTATGGAGCCGAAAGTCGGCTTGGTTCTCGAGATACACCCGGTCAAAATCAGCATCCAACCTGTAGCTTAATAAGTTACTGACTGGACTTCACCACATATGGTGAAATCCCAAATCTTTACAGGATCTGACCCGCTGAAAATGTCTAAGTCAGAAACAGCATCCATCCTGTAACTTATTTGACGGGTGCCCTATAGGCTTCCACCTGGATGGGACTTTGACCGGGTGTTTCTTGGAAACCACGCCGACTTGGACCTCCAATCTCCGGGCATGGGTAGGGACCCTTGGGCCCCCCATGACCCCAGAGTGTGGAGCCCGAAGTCGGCTTGGTTCCCGAGATACACCCGGTCAAAATCAGCATCCAACCTGTAGCTTAATAAGTTACCGACTGGACTTCACCACATATGGTGAAATCCCCAAATCTTTACAGGATCTGACCCGCTGAAAATGTCTAAGTCAAAAAGAGCATCCATCCTGTAACCTATTTGACGGGTGCACAATAGGCTTCCCCCTGGATGGGATATTGACCGGGTGTATCTCGGGAACTAAGCCGACTTGGAGCTCTACACTCTGGGCATGGGTAGGGATCCTTGTGCCCCCCATGACCCCAGGGCATGGATCCCAAAGTCGGCTTGGTTCCTGAGATATGCCCGGTCAAATATGTGAAATTGACCGGGTGTATCTCGGAAACCACGCCGAATTTGAGCTCCATACTCTGGGCATGGGTAGGGACCCTTGTGACCCCCATGACACCAGAGTATGGAGCCGAAAGTCGGCTTGTTTGTCGAGATACACCTGGTCAAAATCAGCATCCAACCTGTAGCTTAATAAGTTAATGACTGGACTTCACCACATATGGTGAAATCCCCAAATCTTTACAGGATCTGACCCGCTGAATATGTCTAAATCAGAAACAGCATCCATCCTGTAACCTATTTGACGGGTGCCCTATAGGCTTCCCCCTGGATGAGATTTGACCGGGTGTATCTCGGGAACTAAGCCGACTTGGAGCCCCATACTCTGGGCATGGGTAGGGACCCTTGTGCCCCCCATGACCCCAGACTATGGAGCCCAAAGTCGGCTTGGTTCCTGAGATATTCCCGGTCAAATATGTGAAATTGACCGGGTGTATCTCGGAAACCACGCCGACTTTGAGCTCCATACTCTGGGCATGGGTAGGGACCCTTGTGCCCCCCATTACCCCAGAGTATGGAGCCGAAAGTCGGCTTGCTTCCTGAGATACACCCGGTCAAAATCAGTATCCAACCTGTAGCTTAATAAGTTACCGACTGGACTTCACCACATATGGTGAAATCCCCAAATCTTTACAGGATCTGACCCGCTGAAAATGTCTAAGTCAGAAACAGCATCCATCCTGTAACTTATTTGACGGGTGCCCTATAGGCTTCCCCCAGGATGAGATTTGACCGGGTGTATCTCGGGAACTAAGACGACTTGGAGCTCCACACTCTGGGCATGGGTAGGGACCCTTGTGCCCCCCATGACCCCAGCCTATGGAGCCCAAAGTCGGCTTGGTTCCTGAGATATGCCCGGTCAAATATGTGAAATTGACCGGGTGTATCTCGGAAACCACGCCGACTTTGAGCTCCATACTCTGGGCATGGGTAGGGACCCTTGTGCCCCCCATTACACCAGAGTATGGAGCCGAAAGTCGGCTTGGTTCTCGAGATACACCCGGTCAAAATAAGCATCCAACCTGTAGCTTAATAAGTTACTGACTGGACTTCACCACATATGGTGAAATCCCAAATCTTTACAGGATCTGACCTGCTGAAAATGTCTAAGTCAAAAAGAGCATCCATCCTGTAGCCTATTTGACGGGTGCCCTATAGGCTTTGCCCTGGATGGGACTTTGACCGGGTGTATCTCGGGAACTAAGCCGACTTGGAGCTCCACACTCTGGGCATGGGTAGGGACCCTTGTGCCCCCTATGACCCCAGACTATGGAGCCCAAAGTCGGCTTGGTTCCTGAGTTATGCCCGGTCAAAAATGGGACTTTGACCGGGTGTATCTCGGGAACTAAGCCGACATGGAGCCCCATACTCTGGGCATGGGTAGGGACCCTTGTGACCCCCATGACACCAGAGTATGGAGCCGAAAGTCGGCTTGGTTGTCGAGATACACCTGGTCAAAATCCGCATCCAACCTGTAGCTTAATAAGTTACTGACTGGACTTCACCACATATGGTGAAATCCCCAAATCTTTACAGGATCTGACCCGCTGAAAATGTCTAAGTCAAAAAGAGCATCCATCCTGTAGCCTATTTGACGGGTGCCCTATAGGCTTCGCCCTGGATGGGACTTTGACCGGGTGTATCTCGGAAACCACGCCGACTTGGAGCTCCATACTATGGGCATGGGTAGGGACCCTTGTGCCCATCATGACCCCAGGGCATGGATCCCAAAGTCGGCTTGGTTCCTGAGATATTACCGGTCAAATATGTGAAATTGACCGGGTGTATCTCGGAAACCACGCCGACTTGGACCTCCAATCTCCGGGCATGGGTAGGGACCCTTGGGCCCCCCATGACCCCAGAGTGTGGAGCCCAAAGTCGGCTTGGTTCCCGAGATACACCCGGTCAAAATCAGCATCCAACCTGTAGCTTAATAAGTTACCGACTGGACTTCACCACATATGGTGAAATCCCCAAATCTTTACAGGATCTGACCCGCTGAAAATGTCTAAGTCAAAAAGAGCATCCATCCTGTAACCTATTTGACGGGTGCACAATAGGCTTCCCCCTGGATGGGATATTGACCGGGTGTATCTCGGGAACTAAGCCGACTTGGAGCTCTACACTCTGGGCATGGGTAGGGATCCTTGTGCCCCCCATGACCCCAGGGCATGGATCCCAAAGTCTGCTTGGTTCCTGAGATATGCCCGGTCAAATATGTGAAATTGACCAGGTGTATCTCGGAAACCACGCCGACTTTGAGCTCCATACTCTGGGCATGGGTAGGGACCCTTGTGACCCCCATGACACCAGAGTATGGAGCCGAAAGTCGGCTTGTTTGTCGAGATACACCTGGTCAAAATCAGCATCCAACCTGTAGCTTAATAAGTTAATGACTGGACTTCACCACATATGGTGAAATCCCCAAATCTTTACAGGATCTGACCCGCTGAATATGTCTAAGTCAGAAACAGCATCCATCCTGTAACCTATTTGACGAGTGCCCTATAGGCTTCCCCCTGGATGAGATTTGACCGGGTGTATCTCGGGAACTAAGCCGACTTGGAGCCCCATACTCTGGGCATGGGTAGGGACCCTTGTGCCCCCCATGACCCCAGAGTATGGAGCCGAAAGTCGGCTTGGTTCTCGAGATACACCTGGTCAAAATCAGCATCCAACCTGTAGCTTAATAAGTTACTGACTGGACTTCACCACATATGGTGAAATCCCCAAATCTTTACAGGATCTGACCAGCTGAATATGTCTAAGTCAGAAACAGCATCCATCCTGTAACCTATTTGACGGGTGCCCTATAGGCTTCCCCCTGGACAGTCGAATATTATGCAAATTGTGCATAAATAATAGCTGAAATGTACATCAGTGTGTTGTGGTGTGTTTCCCTGTGTGGTGTACAGTAGGTTTCACCTCATAAAACCACTGTAATTATGAAATATGACCCATTATTGTACTGTCAGGGGGAAGCCTATAGGGGCTCTGTCGAATAAGTTGCAGGTTGGCTCCAAATTTTTAACGGCTATAACTCGGGGACCCGGCCGCCTAGCGACACCAAACTCGGATCAAAGTAAGGTCCCGAAGGGCCCTCTCCAACGGCCCTGGCCCGAGCTTCTAGCGCCCCCACGGTCCGAGATAAGGGGCCCAAGAGGAAAGGGTGCACTTCAGAAGGAAGGGTCCCAGAGGCTCAGGACTCTGGGGTCTGAGAGGGCCCCTAGGAGCCCCTCTTCGCCCCAAAGGACGATCCGCTGGGCCTCGTCATTTCCGAGATATCGACCGTTTTGTCCAAAAGTCCCTAATGTATAACTGGGTGTATC
The DNA here is from genome assembly GCF_025860055.1 of Xyrauchen texanus. Classification (NCBI taxonomy): domain Eukaryota; kingdom Metazoa; phylum Chordata; class Actinopteri; order Cypriniformes; family Catostomidae; genus Xyrauchen; species Xyrauchen texanus. Next base: position 34,781,113 of record NC_068316.1, on the reverse strand, counting down.
TTGGGAGATAAGCCGAGTATGAGCTCCAATCTCCGGGCATTAGAGGGGCCCATAGGGCCCCTTCAGACCCCACCGTCCCCAGATCCTGGGACCTTCCGTTTCCGAGATATGGCCACTTCCGGTCCAAGTTTGACCGGGTGTATCTCGGGAACCAAGCCGACTTGGAGCTCCATACTCTGGGCATGGGTAGGGACCCTTGTGACCCCCATGACCCCAGGGCATGGATCCGAAAGTCGGCTTGGTTCCTGAGATACGCTCGGTCAAATATGGAATTTGACCGGTGTATCTGGAACTAAGCCGACTTGGAGCTCCATACTCAGGGCATGGGTAGGGACCCTTGTGCCCCCCATGACCCCAGAGTATGGAGCCAAAAGTCGGCTTGGTTCTCGAAATACACCCGGTCAAAATCAGCATCCAACTTGTAGCTTAATAAGTTACTGACTGGACTTCACCACATATGGGGAAATCCCCAAATCTTTACAGGATCTGACCCGCTGAAAATGTCTAAGTCAGAAACAGCATCCATCCTGTGACTTATTTGACGGGTGCCCTATAGGCTTCCCCTTGGATGGGACTTTGACTGGGTGTATCTCGGGAACCAAGCCGACTTGGAGCTCTATACTCTGGGCTTGGGTACGGACCCTTGTAACCCCCATGACCCCAGGGCATGGATCCCAAAGTCGGCTTGGTTCCTGAGATATGCCCGGTCAAATATTTGAAATTGACCGGGTGTATCTCGGAAACCACGCCGACTTTGAGCTCCATACTCTGGGCATGGGTATGGACCCTTGTGCCCCCCATGACCCCAGAGTATGGAGCCGAAAGTCGGCTTGGTTCTCGAGATACACCCGGTCAAAATAAGCATCCAACCAGTAGCTTAATATGTTACTGACTGGACTTCACCACATATGGTGAAATCCCAAATCTTTACAGGATCTGACCCGCTGAAAATGTCTAAGTCAAAAAGAGCATCCATCCTTTAACCTATTTGACGGGTGCCCTATAGGCTTCCCCCTGGATGGGAATTTGACCGGGTGTATCTTGGGAACTAAGCCGACTTGGAGCTCCATACTCTGGGCTTGGGTAGGGACCCTTGTGCCCCCCATGACCCCAGGGCATGGATCCCAAAGTCGGCTTGGTTCCTGAGATATGCGCGGTCAAATATGTGAAATTGACCGGGTGTATCTCGAAAACCACGCCGACTTTGAGCTCCATACTCTGGGCATGGGTAGGGACCCTTGTGCCCCCCATGACCCCAGAGTATGGAGCCGAAAGTCAGCTTATTTCTCGAAATACACCCAGTCAAAATCAGCATCCAACCTGTAACTTAATAAGTTACTGACTGGACTTCACCACATATGGTGAAATCCCCAAATCTTTACAGGATCTGACCCGCTGAAAATGTCTAAGTCAGAAACAGCATCCATCCTGTAACCTATTTGACGGGTGCCCTATAGGCTTCCCCTGGATGGGAATTTGACCGGGTGTATCTCGGGAACCAAGCTGACTTGGAGCTCCATACTCTGGGCTTGGGTAGGGACCCTTGTGCCCCCCATGACCCCAGATTATGGAGCCCAAAGTCGGCTTGGTTCCTGAGTTATGCCCGGTCAAAGAAGGGACTTTGACCGGGTGTATCTCGGAAACCAAGCCGACATGGAGCTCCATACTCTGGGCATGGGTAGGGACCCTTGTGCCCCCCATGACCCCAGAGTATGGAGCCGAAAGTCGGCTTGGTTCTCGGGATACACCCCGTCAAAAACAGCATCCAACCTGTAGCTTAATAAGTTACTGACTGGACTTCACCACATATGGTGAAATTCCCAAATCTTTACAGGATCTGACCCGCTGAATATGTCTAAGTCAGAAACAGCATCCATCCTGTAACCTATTTGACGGGTGCCCTATAGGCTTCTCCCTGGATGGGACTTTGACCGGGTGTATCTCGGGAACCAAGCCGACTTGGAGCTCCATACTCTGTGCATGGGTAGGGACCCTTGTACCCCCCATGACCCCAGAGTATGGAGCCGAAAGTCGGCTTGGTTGTCGAGATACACCCGGTCAAAATCAGCATCCAACCTGTAGCTTAATAAGTTACTGACTGGACTTCACCACATATGGTGAAATTCCCAAATCTTTACAGGATCTGACCCGCTGAATATGTCTAAGTCAGAAACAGCATCCATCCTGTAACCTATTTGACGGGTGCCCTATAGGCTTCCCCCTGGACAGTCGAATATTATGCAAATTGTGCATAATGAATGGCTGTAATGTGCATGAGTGTGTTGTGGTGTGTCCCCTGTGTGGTGTACAGTAGGTTTCACCTCATAAAACCACTGTAGTTATGAAATATGACCCATTATTGTACTGTCAGGGGGAAGCCTGTAGGGGCTCTGTCGAATAAGTTGCAGGATGGCTCTAAAATTTGAACGGCTATAACTCGGGGACCCGGCCGCCTAGCGACACTAAATTTTGGTCAAAGTAAGGTCCCGATGGGCCCTATCCAACGGGACCTATCCCGAGATTTTAGCGCCCCCACCGTCCGAGATAAGGGGCCCAACAGGAAAGGGTGCACTTCGGAAGGAAGGGTCCCAGAGGCTCGGGACTCTGGGGTCTGAGAGGGCCCCTAGGAGCCCCTCTTCGCCCCAAAGGACTATCCGCTGGGCCTCGTCATTTCCGAGATATCGACCGTTTTGTCCAAAAGTCCCTTATGTATAACCGGGTGTATCTTGGGAGATAAGCCGAGTATGAGCTCCAATCTCCGGGCATTAGTGGGGCCCATAGGGCCCCTTCTGACCCCACCGTCCCCAGCTCCTGGGACCTTCCGTTTCCGAGATATGGCCACTTCCGGTCCAAGTTTGAACTGGTGTATCTCGGAAACCACGCCGACTTGGAGCTCCATACTCTGGGCATGGGTAGGGACCCTTGTGCCCCCCATGACCCCAGAGTATGGAGCCGAAAGTCGGCTTGGTTCCTGAGATATGGCAACTTCCTCTGTAAATTTGACCGGTTGTATCTCGGAAACCACGCCTACTTGGAGCTCCATACTCTGGGCATGGGGAGGTACCAGTGGGACCCCCATGACCCCAGAGCATGGAGCCCATAGTCGGCTTAGTTCTTGAGATACATTCTGTCAAAAACAGCATCCATCCTGTAACCTATTTGACGGGTGCCCTATAGGCTTGCCCCTGGATGGGACTTAGACCGGGTGTATCTCGGAAACCACGCCGACTTTGAGCACCATACTTTGGGCATGGGTAGGGACCCTTGTGCCCCCCATGACCCCAGATTATGGAGCCGAAAGTCGGCTTGGTTGTCGAGATACACCCGGTCAAAATCAGCATCCAACCTGTAGCTTAATAAGTTACTGACTGGACTTCACCACATATGGTGAAATTCCCAAATCTTTACAGGATCTGACCCGCTGAATATGTCTAAGTCAAAAAGAGCATCCATCCTGTAACCTATTTGACTTGTGCCCTATAGGCTTCCCCGCGGACAGTTGAATATTATGCAAATTTTTCATAAATAGTATCTGAAATGTACATCAGTGTGTTGTGGTGTGTCCCCTGTGTGGTGTACAGTAGGTTTCACCTCATAAAACCACTGTAGTTATGAAATATGACCCATTATTGCACTGTCAGGGGGAAGCCTGTAGGGGCTCTGTCGAATAAGTTGCAGGATGGCTCTAAATTTTGAACGGCTATAACTCGGGGACTCGGCCGCCTAGCGACACTAAATTTGGGTCAAAGTAAGGTCCCGAGGGGACCTATCCAACGGGACCTATCCCGAGATTCTAGCGCCCCCACGGTCCGAGATAAGGGGCCCAACAGGAAAGGGTGCACTTCGGAAGGAAGGGTCCCAGAGGCTCGGGACTCTGGGGTCTGAGAGGGCCCCTAGGAGCCCCTCTTCGCCCCAAAGGACGATCCGCTGGGCCTCGTCATTTCCGAGATATCGACCGTTTTGTCCAAAAGTCCCTTATGTATAACCGGGTGTATCTTGGGAGATAAGCCGAGTATGAGCTCCAATCTCCGGGCATGAGAGGGGCCCATAGGGCCCCTTCAGACCCCACCGCCCCCAGCTCCTGGTACCTTCCCTTTCCGAGATACGGTCACTTCCGGTGCAGCTTTGACCGGGTGTATCTCGGAAACCACGCCTATTTGGAGCTCCATACTCTGGGCATTGGGAGGTACCAGTGGGACCCCCATGAACCCAGAGTATGGAGCCCGAAGTCGGCTTGGTTCCTGAGATATGGCAACTTCCTTTGGAACTTTGACCGGGTGTATATCGGAAACAACGGCTACTTGGAGCTCCATACTCTGGGCATGGGGAGGTACCAGTGGGACCCCCATGACCCCAGAGTATGGAGCCCAAAGTGGGCTTAGTTCTCTAGATACATCCTGTCAAAAAGAGCATCCATCCTGTAACCTATTTGACGGGTGCCCTATAGGCTTGCCCCTGGATGGGACTTAGACCGGGTGTATCTCGGAAACCACGCCGACTTTGAGCACCATACTTTGGGCATGGTAGGGACCCTTGTGCCCCCCATGACCCCAGAGTATGGAGCCGAAAGTCGGCTTGGTTGTCGAGATACACCCGGTCAAAATCAGCATCCAACCTGTAGCTTAATAAGTTACTGACTGGACTTCACCACATATGGTGAAATTCCCAAATCTTTACAGGATCTGACCCGCTGAATATGTCTAAGTCAGAAACAGCATCCATACTGTAACCTATTTGACGGGTGCCCTATAGGCTTCCCCCTGGACAGTCGAATATTATGCAAATTTTTCATAAATAGTATCTGAAATTTACATCAGTGTGTTGTGGTGTGTCCCCTGTGTGGTGTACAGTAGGTTTCACCTCATAAAACCACTGTAGTTATGAAATATGACTAAAAAGCATTTTTAGGGCCATTTTGCCCCGTTGCGGGGCCCCTGGAGGGTCTCAGGAGACTGGACCACCGTCCCCGGCCTCAGGGGGAGAGGCCCGATCGATCCACAGGCGTCGTTTGGGGGCCAAAAAATTATTAGGTGGCGCCGCGCAGCACTTAGGGATTCGCGTCAACGGGCTGTCATTTAAGTTATTCCTTGACGTCATGTACCCTATATTGGGCTAGGGAACTTAGGCAGTCTGTGGACTTTTGCTAGTTCAAATAAGTTGCAATATGGCGAAAAAGGGGGACGAATGGATGAAAAGGCACCATTCCGGACCCAACGTACAACTTAAATGAATGGTTTTCCCTCAGAATTTGGTTTACGCTTAATAAGTTACTGACTGGACTTCACCACATATGGTGAAATTCCCAAATCTTTACAGGATCTGACCCGCTGAATATGTCTAAGTCAGAAACAGCATCCATCCTGTAACCTATTTGACGGGTGCCCTATAGGTTTCCCCCTGGACAGTCGAATATTATGCACATTTTTCATAAATAGTATCTGAAATTTACATCAGTGTGTTGTGGTGTGTCCCCTGTGTGGTGTAAAGTAGGTTTCACCTCATAAAACCACTGTAGTTATGAAATATGACCCATTATTGTACTGTCAGGGGGAAGCCTGTAGGGGCTCTGTCGAATAAGTTGCAGGATGGCTCTAAATTTTGAACGGCTATAACTCGGGGACCCGGCCGCCTAGCAACACTAAATTTGGGTCAAAGTAAGGTCCCGAGGGGCCCTCTCCAACGGGCCCTGGCCCGAGCTTCTAGCGCCCCACGGTCCGAGATAAGGGGCCCAACAGGAAAGGGTGCACTTCGGAAGGAAGGGTCCCAGAGGCTCGGGAGTCTGGGGTCTGAGAGGGCCCCTAGGAGCCCCTCTTCGCCCCAAAGGACGATCCGTTGGGCCTCTTCATTTCCGAGATATCGACCGTTTTGTCCAAAAGTCCCTTATGTATAACTGGGTGTATCTTGGGAGATAATCCGAGTATGAGCTCCAAACTCCGGGCATGAGAGGGGCCCATAGGGCCCCTTCAGACCCCACCGCCCCCAGCTCCTGGTACCTTCCCTTTCCGAGATACGGTCACTTCTGGTGCAGCTTTGACCGGGTGTATCTCGGAAACCACGCCTACTTGGAGCTCCATACTCTGGGCATTGGGAGTTACCAGTGGGACCCCCATGACCCCAGAGTATGGAGCCCGAAGTCGGCTTGGTTCCTGAGATATGGCAACTTCCTGTGGAACTTTGACCGGGTGTATCTCGGAAACAACGCCTACTTGGAGCTCCATACTCTGGGCATGGGGAGGTACCAGTGGGACCCCCATGACCCCAGAGTATGGAGCCCAAAGTCGGCTTAGTTCTCTAGATACATCCTGTCAAAAAGAGCATCCATCCTGTAACCTATTTGACGGGTGCCCTATAGGCTTCCCCCCGGACAGTTGAATATTATGCAAATTTTTCATAAATAATATCTGAAATGTAGATCAGTGTGTTGTGGTGTGTTCCCTGTGTGGTATACAGTAGGTTTCACCTCATAAAACCACTGTAATTATGAAATATGACCTTTAAATGTAATGCATCCGTCCTGTGACTTACCTGCAAAAAAGCATTTTTAGGGCCATTTTGCCCCGTTGCGGGGCCCCTGGAGGGTCTCAGGAGACTGGACCACCGTCCCCGGCCTCAGGGGGAGAGGCCCGATCGATCCACAGGCGTCGTTTGGGGGCCAAAAAATTATTAGGGGGCGCCGCGCAGCACTTAGGGATTCGCGTCAACGGGCTGTCATTTAAGTTATTCCTTGACGTCATGTACTCTATATAGGGCTAGGGAACTTAGGCAGTCTGTGGACTTTTGCTAGTTCAAATAAGTTGCAATACGGCGAAAAAGGGGGACGAATGGATGAAAAGGCACCATTCCGGACCCAACGTACAACTTAAATGAATGGTTTTCCCTCAGAATTTGGTTTACGGAACCATAGGCACTTAGGGGGATGTTTTTTCCACCACTAGGGGGCCAGGTTCCCTAATCCTTTCCCACGAAGTGCCTAAAGTGCCACCTAAGTGCCTATTCCTGCTTACTATGTCCACGAAGTGCCTAACGTGCCACCTTGGCGCCTATTTTTCAGTAATTCGTCCACATATCAGCCTTAAGTGCCACCTAAGTGCCTACTCTTCACAGTAGTCTTCCTCTCGTCCCACGAACAGCCTATTCATCCACCTAAGTGCCTATTTTTCATCATTGTGCCTAAAGTGCCACCTAAGTGCCTACTCTTCACCGTAGTATTCCTCTCGTCCCACAAACAGCCTATTCATCCACCTAAGTGCCTATTTTTCATCATTGTGCCTAAAGTGCCACCAAAGTGCCTACTCTTCACCGTAGTCTTCCTCTCATCCCACGAACAGCCTATTCATCCACCTAAGCGCCTATTTTCATAAATTTCCTCCAAAATTGACACGGTGGTAGTCCAGGGGCCCCCGGTTCAGGGTCCCGGATTTCAGGGTCCTAGGTGGGTGTTAAAATTTTCCCAGCGCTCTAGGGACTCGTCCTCCTAGTATGTGGCAGTGGGGACCCTAGGCTACCAGGATGCGACGTTTGGGGCCCCTCGGGCCCCCGGGGGCCAAACTGCAGCCGATGACTCCGTTTGGCCCGAAATTGACACCCACGCCTCGTCAGGGGCCCCTGGGGCCGTGACTGGAGCCTCGTGTCCCTTCGACCCGTTTTCGTGCTTAATTGGCCCAAGTGTCAACGAACAGCCTACATAGAATAGGTTGCAGGACGGACGTCTGGAAAGCAGGGGTCAAAAGGTCGCAGCAGCTCCAAATTTGACACGGTGGTAGTCCAGGGGCCCCGGGGTCAGGATCCAGGGTTTCGGGGTCCTAGGTGGGCCCCGAGTCTGTTTCCTAACCCTACCCTCTATTTTCACTGGGCCCTTTGGAGAGGCTCTTTCTGTCTATGAGTGGAAGAGGCCTTTGTGAGAGATTTTGAAAAAAGAAGGTCAAAAATATTTCCCTGCGCTATAGGGACTCGTCCTCCTAGTATGTGGCAGTGGGGACCCTAGGCTACCAGGATGCGAAGTTTGGGGCCCCTCGGGCCCCCGGGGGCCAAAAAGCAGCCGATGACTCCGTTTGGCCCGAAATTGACACCCACGCCTCGTCAGGGGCCCCTGGGGCCGTGACTGGAGCCTCGTGTCCCTTCGACCCGTTTTCGTGCTTATTTGGCCCAAGTGTCAACGAACAGCCTACGTAGAATAGGTTGCAGGACGGACGTCTGGAAAGCAGGGGTCAAAAGGTCAAAAATATTTCCCTGCGCTCTAGGGACTCGTCCTCCGAGTATGTGGCAGTGGGGACCCTAGGCTACCAGGATGCGAAGTTTGGGGCCCCTTGGGCCCCCCGGGGGCCAAACTGCAGCCGATGACTCCTTTTGGCCCGAAATTGACACCCACGCCTCGTCAGGGTCCCCTGGGGCCGTGTCTGGAGCCTCGTGTCCCCTCGACCCGTTTTCGTGCTTAATTGGCCCGAGTGTCAACGAACAGCCTACGTCGAATAGGTTGCAGGACGGACGTCTGGAAAGCAGGGGTCAAAAGGTCGCAGCTGCTCCAAATTTGACACGGTGGTATGCCAGGGGCCCCTGGGTCAGGATCCAGGGTTTCGGGGTCCTAGGTGGGCCCCGAGTCTGTTTCCTAACCCTACCCTCTATTTTCACTGGGCCCTTTGGAGAGGCTCTTTCTGTCTATGAGTGGAAGAGGCCTTTGTGAGAGATTTTGAAAAAAGAAGGTCAAAAATATTTCCCTGCACTCTAGGGACTCGTCCTCCTAGTATGTGGCAGTGGGGACCCTAGGCTACCAGGATGCGAAGTTTGGGGCCCCTCGGGCCCCCGGGGGCCAAAAAGCAGCCAATGACTCCGTTTGGCCCGAAATTGACACCCACGCATCGTCAGGGCCCCTGGGGCCGTGACTGGAGCCTCGTGTCCCTTTGACCCGTTTTCGTGCTTAATTGGCCCAAGTGTCAACGAACAGCCTACATAGAATAGGTTGCAGGATGGACGTCTGGAAAGCAGGGGTCAAAAGGTCAAAAATATTTCCCTGCGCTCTAGGGACTCGTCCTCCTAGTATGTGGCAGTGGGGACCCTAGGCTACCAGGATGCGAAGTTTGGGGCCCCTCGGGCCCCCGGGGGCCAAAAAGCAGCCGATGACTCCGTTTGGCCCGAAATTGACACCCACGCCTCGTCAGGGGCCCCTGGGGCCGTGACTGGAGCCTCGTGTCCCTTCGACCCGTTTTCGTGCTTATTTGGCCCAAGTGTCAACGAACAGCCTACGTAGAATAGGTTGCAGGACGGACGTCTGGAAAGCAGGGGTCAAAAGGTCAAAAATATTTCCCTGCGCTCTAGGGACTCGTCCTCCGAGTATGTGGCAGTGGGGACCCTAGGCTACCAGGATGCGAAGTTTGGGGCCCCTCGGGCCCCCCGGGGGCCAAACTGCAGCCGATGACTCCTTTTGGCCCGAAATTGACACCCACGCCTCGTCAGGGTCCCCTGGGGCCGTGTCTGGAGCCTCGTGTCCCTCGACCCGTTTTCGTGCTTAATTGGCCCAAGTGTCAACGAACAGCCCTACGTCGAATAGGTTGCAGGGCCGGACGTCTGGAAAGCAGGGGTCAAAGGTCGCAGCTGCTCCAAATTTGACACGGTGGTATGCCAGGGGCCCCTGGGTCAGGATCCAGGGTTTCGGGGTCCTAGGTGGGCCCCGAGTCTGTTTCCTAACCCTACCCTCTATTTTCACTGGGCCCTTTGGAGAGGCTCTTTCTGTCTATGAGTGGAAGAGGCCTTTGTGAGAGATTTTGAAAAAAGAAGGTCAAAAATATTTCCCTGCACTCTAGGGACTCGTCCTCCTAGTATGTGGCAGTGGGGACCCTAGGCTACCAGGATGCGAAGTTTGGGGCCCCTCGGGCCCCCGGGGGCCAAAAAGCAGCCAATGACTCCGTTTGGCCCGAAATTGACACCCACACATCGTCAGGGCCCCTGGGGCCGTGACTGGAGCCTCGTGTCCCTTCGACCCGTTTTCGTGCTTAATTGGCCCAAGTGTCAACGAACAGCCTACATAGAATAGGTTGCAGGACGGACGTCTGGAAAGCAGGGGTCAAAAGGTCAAAAATATTTCCCTGCGCTCTAGGGACTCGTCCTCCGAGTATGTGGCAGTGGGGACCCTAGGCTACCAGGATGCGAAGTTTGGGGGCCCTCGGACCCCCCGGGGGCCAAAAAGCAGCCGAAGACTCCTTTTGGCCCGAAATTGACACCCACGCCTCGTCAGGGTCCCCTGGGGCCGTGACTGGAGCCTCGTGTCCCTTCGACCCGTTTTCGTGCTTAATTGGCCCAAGTGTCAACGAACAGCCTACATAGAATAGGTTGCAGGACGGACGTCTGGAAAGCAGGGGTCAAAAGGTCGCAGCTGCTCCAAATTTGACACGGTGGTAGTCCAGGGGCCCCTGGGTCAGAATCCAGGGTTTCGGGGTCCTAGGTGGGCCCCGAGTCTATTTCCTAACCCTACCCTATATTTTCACTGGGCCCTTTGGAGAAGGTCTTTCTGTCTATGAGTGGAAGAGGCCTTTGTGAGAGATTTTGAAAAAATAAGGTCAAAAATATTTCCTTGCGCTCTAGGGACTCGTCCTCCTAGTATGTGGCAGTGGGTACCCTAGGCTACCACGATGCGAAGTTTGGGGCCCTTCGACCCGTTGGGGCCCCTCCGTCACGGAGGCGCGGCCGCCTAAAGCTTAGTCTCCCGTCGAGGGCGCACTCCTAGTGACGTAACTCCGAGTCTGCGAGGGTCAGAGAGACGAGGCAGGGCTTGTTCGAAGCGTCTGAGCGAGCCGCGTCGGACCAGTGGCGAACGGGGTCCAGGGTCGCTCCGGTTTCGGAGGCAGGGTCCCGAGCAGCGTTCCTCTGCGCCCCGGTAAGATGCGGGGGCCGCCGTCCTGCACGACGGTGCGCTAGGGAGGCCAGGTCGGGCTCCTTCAACAGGTCTCGGGCAGCCCTTTTGCACGAGACCCGTCCTGACGCCGTGGTCGCTCCGGTTCGGGAGCAGCGTCCTCGGGACGCCGGTCGGTACGGGGCCGATTCCTCCGTAACCCGGAGCCTCACGCACTTGTCCCTGGGCTCTCCGGAAAGGTCTCGACGCCCGGAGTCCGTGGTCGGCCCGGTTCCGGAGGGAGGTCGGGCGGAAGGGGCGCTTCTTCGCGGGGCCCTTTCTCCGGTTCCCCGCGCGCTAGGGAGGCGAGGCTGGTGTCGATGGAAAGGTCTTGGGGAGCCCCGTCGAACGAGACTGGCCCCGAGTCCGTGGTCCGTCCGGTTCCGGAGGGAGGTCGTGCGTAATGGGCGCTTCTTCACGGGGCCCTTTCTCCGGTTCCTCGTGCGCTAGGGAGGCGAGGTGGGTGTCGTTGGAAAGGTCTCGGTTAGCCCCATCGAACGAGACCAGCCCCGAGTCCGTGGGCGGTCCGCTTCGGGAGGGATTCAGGATCCTATGTGGGCCCCGAGTCTTTTTCCTGACACTACCCTACATTTTCACTGGGCCCTTTGGAGAGGGTCTTTCTGTCTATGAGTGGAAGAGGCCTTTGTGAGAGATTTTGAAAAAAGAAGGTCAAAAATATTTCCCTGACCTCTAGGGACTCGTCCTCCTAGTATGTGGCAGTGGGGACCCTAGGCTACCAGGATGCGAAGTTTGGGGCCCCCCGGGTCTATTTTGGGAAAACTAGGCAGTTAGGTGGATGAATAGGCTGTTCGTGGGACGAGAGGAAGACTACGGTGAAGAGTAGTCACTTTAGGCACTTCGTGGACAATGATGAAAAATAGGCACTTATGTGGATGAATAGTCTGTTCGTGGGATGTGAGGAAGACTAAGGATGAAGAGTAGTCACTTAGGTGGCACTTTAGGCACAATGACGAAAAATAGGCACTTAGGTGGATGAATAGGCTGTTCGTGGGACGAGAGGAAGAGTAGGATGAAGAGTAGTCACTTAGGTGGCGCTTTAGGCACAATGATGAAAAATAGGCACTTAGGTGGATGAATAGGCTGTTCGTGGGACGAGAGGAAGACTAGGATGAAGAGTAGTCACTTAGGTGGCGCTTTGGGCACAATGACGAAAAATAGGCACTTAGGTGGATGAATAGGCCGTTCGTGGGACGAGAGGAAGACCACGGTGAAGAGCGGTCACTTAGGTGGCGCTTTGGGCACAATGATGAAAAATAGGCACTTAGGTGGACGAATAGGCTGTCCGTGGGACGAGAGGAAGAGTAGGATGAAGCGTAGCCACTTAGGTGGCGCTTTAGGCACAATGATGAAAAATAGGCACTTAGGTGGATGAATAGGCTGTTCGTGGGACGAGAGGAAGACTAGGATGAAGAGTAGTCACTTAGGTGGCGCTTTGGGCACAATGACGAAAAATAGGCACTTAGGTGGATGAATAGGCCGTTCGTGGGACGAGAGGAAGACCACGGTGAAGAGCGGTCACTTAGGTGGCGCTTTGGGCACAATGATGAAAAATAGGCACTTAGGTGGACGAATAGGCTGTCCGTGGGACGAGAGGAAGAGTAGGATGAAGCGTAGCCACTTAGGTGGCGCTTTAGGCACAATGACGAAAAATAGGCACTTAGGTGGACGAATAGGCTGTTCGTTGGACGTGAGGAAGACTACGGTGAAGAGTAGTCACTTAGGTGGTGCTTTTGGCACAATGACGAAAAATAGGCACTTAGGTGGACGAATAGGCTGTTCGTGGGACGAGAGGAAGACTACGCTGAAGAGTAGTCACTTTAGGCACTTTGGCGGACGAATAGGCTGTCCGTGGGACGTGAGGAAGACTACGGTGAAGAGTGGTCACTTAGGTGGCGCTGTAGGCACAATGACGAAAAATAGGCACTTAGGTGGACGAATAGGCTGTTCGTGGGACGAGAGGAAGACTACGGTGAAGAGTAGTCACTTTAGGCACTTAGGCGGACGAATAGGCTGTTTGTGGGACGTGAGGAAGACTACGGTGAAGAGTGGTCACTTAGGTGGCGCAGTAGGCACAATGACGAAAAATAGGCACTTCGGTGGACGAATAGGCTGTTCGTGGGACGAGAGGAAGACTCAGTCACTTAGGTGGACGAATAGGCTGATAGGTGGATGAAACAACGAAGGACAGGCGCCTAGGTGGATGGAACAGGCCCTTCGGTGGACGTCGGTTTCGTCCGCAGTGCATGAGCGCCCCCGGTGGTGTCAACCAACGGCCTATTGCGCAATAATTGCGCCGTTTGCGCAATTAGGGAAAAAACGCCGACTCGCCATCGGCTTAAGTGGCAAAATGGATCCAAATTGAGGCACACGGTCCATCGGACAGCCTATGCGTCATATGGCAACTTATTTGAATGGGCCGACATCCGTCGAAGTGCCTACGTTCCCTAACTAGACATGAGGGGACCGACACATGCAGATTGGAGAAAAATATTTGAAATCAAACAAGCGAGTAATGAGTAATTTGAAACATACGCTGAACGGTTATGGGTAACATACAGAGAACACTCAGGCCTAGAAAATGCAAACCGTGACCATGACGCATTACTACAACTTGTTAAGAACAATGCCGGCATCCCAGTTCAAAAGGCTTTATCCAATGGTGTCGACCCGGCCGAACACACGTTCAGAGCAATAGTAGACTGGGGTTCAAGAATAGAAAGCAGGTGGAGATCAAAACCCCGTAGTGTTGTGTCCGCAAAATGGTTAACAGAAGGGAACGGCCCCGATAAATTTAACCAAAGATCTCAAAGCAAAATGCAATGCCATTATTGCAAAAAGTTTAACCATCTCATAAGAGATTGCCAAAAAAGGGAAAGAGATTTGAGAAAACAAGCAAAACATTGCCAAAAAATGCACTATAGCGACCTGTTGAAACTATTCACAAATTTCTTCACTGAGTTTAAAAAACAAAACTGCCAAAAGGGCGTGGCCCACAACGTGAACGGAATAACGGAAAATACCATCACCAACAGGGATACGTGGCCTCCATCCCCATAGGGAGATGAATGGCAGCCTGACGGGCTGATTGTTCCTGCTGTGAGTGTGGTTCAGACTATTCCCATTAACTTAAAACAGTACCAACAAGAACTGTGGAGTTCTGATGGAGACCTGACACCGCACCTACAGCAGGACCAACTAGTCAAGGTCACTGAAGGCATGATTTTAAGAGACGATAAATACATCGTTCCAGAAGCCCTCCAGAGACCAGTAATAAAATTATTTTAATTTATACTATTTTTATATAAAATAGTTGTATTATAAATCACATTATAATATGCATTATATTATAATGACCATGCATGGCCACAGACGGGGAAAGGTTATGCATGGCATTGCAGATGTAAACTAGACATGCATATTTGTAGTGACACTGCCAACCGAACAACCTTACCGGCCCTGAAAATTCTTGTGATTTGAATTTCATTGGTTCTCTTATCAGTGCCAAGAGGGAGGGGTATACGGTCATTGTTTGCTGTGCACCAATGCTATAAAAACAGTGGCACATGACAATGAACCAAATCATCTCTCGCTGAGAAGCACCAATTGAATTTAAAATCTGATCAGGGGAACCATTCCACTGGATAGACAATGAAAAAATGTGTGTGTAAAATGCTAAACGTCAGGCAAAAATTGCATAACCCTAACAGACCACCAAGATCATAGGTCATAGATGATAAAACGTGTGAATAGCACCCTTAAAAAATGCTAAGCAGAAGACACATCACCAAAAATGTGAATTGATTATTTGACCACAGAGCTGTGTTGGGAGCAATAAAAATAAAAACAAAGCTCAGAAAGTTCCCCAGCAGAACTGGGGCCTATATTGCTCACAACAGCAGACTGTGCAGACTCAATTGTGAGAACAGCTTAAGGTGCTTCACACTTCAAACTCACTAAAATATCAGCAGAAATTCAGATCTCACCAAAGATGCTCAGTCTAATTTGATCTCTGAAATAAAATTTGCATCGGACATTGTAATGGTACATGTTTCTTCCCCCTGATGGCACAAACCATACAGTACGAGACTAAAGCTGTCTGTAACAGTTTGGTTTTGACCATCAGAGGAAAATAAAGTACCACATGTCTAAATGCAAATTAATTAAAGGTTCAACATTAACTGTTTTCTCTTTCTGTAGTTGTTCATATTTCAGGTTGCAATGTTGTGAGGGACAGATGCAAAAGAATTCTGATCCCCCTGCTTCAAGCCAGGACATCAATTTGGCCATGCTGGAGATGGGTGTGAAAGCAAATCTAACAGGCCATTCACACCTCACAGCTCCACAAAAACAGAAATAGCTATATGGCCTCCCGGTTTAGCACCGGAACCAAAGATTATGCAACACCAATTGCTCTAGATCAGGTTCCACCCATCTCCTAAACATACAGAGCACACACTTTTATTACTACACATCATGGAACAAAATAATGGCTGAGATTCTGAAAATACTAATCCACTGAAGATCTGGTCCGCCTCTCACATACACATAGCCTCTCACACATAGGACATTACAAACCTGTTTCCATAAAACAGGCAATATTTACAACTTCCCTTTGAAATACTGTAATATACATGGGACATGTGCATGGCTACAGTCACACATCGATGATTTAATTACTAATTGCAAGCAAACTTGCCACCCAAATATCAACATTTCCACCTACATATAAATCAAACCAATTGATTGTTGTTGGAATGGTTGCAAACCAGAGGGCACCTGGTTTCCAACGCATTGCTAATAACAATATAAAAATAAAAGAAGTTGACGATATGAAATGCAGACACTTCTATCGATCACTACACATTTAGAAGAAATAGGCATATATCATCGATTGTGACTTAGCCACCAAATCACACACATTAGATCATTTTGAATTAACACTGTTATTATTATATATGTCTGTAACTGTGATACTACAATCATAGAATTATTATTATAAATATATGTTTAATGATGCATGCCACTGGTGAAGATACAAGCTATACTGAATTTGTGGTATGTTTCCTTTAATTTATTATACACTGTATCAATGTATAAATTGTTATATATGTTCTAATTGCCTTGAACTCTGTGCCACCTTTCCTTTAATTAATTCAGATCAAGTATATCTAAATTACACTACCAAAAATCACAATGGTAGTAAAAACAAAATCAGATTAATTAGACCCCTTTGCATTTTCAAAGACACACTTGAGACCTTGATTCATTGTTTGTCTTTTCATCATTGATGTATTGCTCAACCTTTTCTTATGTCAGTATAACATTAAGTTCTTCAGAGTTTCATCTTTACATGGTCATTTAAGAAGCTGTTCAAGTGTATATGCATTGCCAGTGGGAACTCCTTCACCAAATTGAGATCTGCCAAGAAGACCACCACTGGAGGTGGCAGAGAATTCTTCAAAGAGTCAGATCATCATTAAAGGGAAGGTGCAACCAAAAGCAGATGTTTCTCCTTGATGGAATGACATGTCCACTGAACAAGCAAATGCCTTGATGGACTCTATGAACTGAACGCATGTGCTAACCTCAACCAGACACAGTGTTACGACTTGCCTACGGACATCAACTGAAATGGCACTGGCTCTCAGCCCTTCGCAACTGCACACTCTTCTGCGACTGAGATGAAAGTCCTTATCTACATGCAACAAAATATAATATGTGATGTATACAAATAATCTAACTAGTGTAACATGTTTGGTATCATTTAAAATGTCTCAGTGCGTCTGGTATAGTGCTCTTATTCCTACATGATCGCTGTGTGTAGTTCTTGTTGCCAGGTAAATGTGTCTATAAATTCATCAATATCTGAATTGCTGTTATTATACTTGATTGATGATTTCACTCTATGAATTGGATTTTGAATTATTGTTCTATTTACCTGGTCAATAAATTGTAAACATTGAATTATTCTGACTGACTCTGAAATTGCTTTTCCCAAACAGATTGAACGATTTGTATGTTACAGAAAGTCTGCGTCAGATTAGTGACGACTAATATTTGGCATCGATTCAAGTGTACTTGGTTTGCAAAGACAAAAAGGGAATTTCCGTTTAGAACAGCAAACGCTGCTTGACCAATCCAAATTCGGGTGTGTCTTACCTCTGTTTTAATTTGATGTTTCTCCAGATAAGTGTACGTGGGAAACCACGCATGGCCAATCCAAAGCTATTATAAGAGAAGTTATGTTGGTCAACTTACATCTGTAATAGTGGCCGTGACCTCTACTGAAGAAAACATTAAGTTACATTCAAGTGTATGCAATTCCATGGGGCTATACTGAAGTATCTTTGATTGTGTGAGCGTGACCGATCTCAGGTATATAGAAATTACCTCTGTTTGATGATCCAATACTGGCCGCCTGTGATCGTGAGACCCGCAGTATAGAGAAAAACATGCGAGGAACTCAAAGCGACATAGATTCTTAATCTAAACGGGTAAAATATAATTAAAGGAGTTAAAAGAATAATCAAACATTCGCTCACTTTTAATGATACTCAGATATCATTACAAACCTTTTTCATTTATGGAGTCAGATGAAATAACGACATAATACATAAGAGAAAATGTATTTCATTTAATCTTGTTGTGTTGCGTAACAAGAAAGAC
>NC_068316.1:34738044-34763044 GCF_025860055.1 Xyrauchen texanus | reverse complement strand
TACTCCAAACTCGGCACAGACACTCAAACTGTTCTGACTCGAGTTGCTATATCTTTTCTAACTGATCGGACTTACGGTTTTCCTAAAAATGACGATCAAACTCGGAAAAAACTCCCATTGACTTAACATTGCGGAATGTTCAGAAATTCAAATTCCAACTGACATTTTCACACACACAGACAAAAAGGGCCTGTCAGCCCTGCATCTCTCCCTCTCCCTCAGAGGATTTCTTTTATCAAGCAGCCAAAAAGTAATGACCTAAAATCTTCATAGCCACATGCTAAAACATGCTAAAAACGTACTAGCATCTATCTGAGGGTCAATATCTATCTATCTATCTATCTATCTATCTATCTATCTATCTATCTATCTGAGGGTAAATATCTATCTCTCTCTCTCTCTCTCTCTCTCTCTATCTATTTATCTATCTGTCTATCTATCTATCTATCTGAGGATAAATATCTATCTATCTATATCTATCTCTTTATATATCTAAGGGTAAATATCTATCTATCTATCTATCTATCTATCTATCTATCTATCTATCTATCTAGCAACTAAGTTAAACATTTTTAACACTACACTGTAGAACTGGCTCATTAGAGTCATTTATTTGGGAATCAGACTAAACTGGTCACACTGTATGTTTCACATTGTAGATTCAAAAGAACCGGCTCATTAGAGTCATTTGTTTGGGATCAGTCTACACTGGTCACACTGTATGTTTCACACTGTGGATTCAAAAGAACTGGCTCATTAGAGTCATTAATGTTGTAATCAGACTACACTGGTCACACTGTATGTTTAATACTGTAGATTCAAAAGAACCGGCTCATTAGAGTCATTCGTTTGGGAATCAGTCTACACTGGTAACACATGCTAGCATTGCCTAGCGAAGTGCTAAAACATGCTAAAAAGTGCTAGCATCATGCTAACACATGCTAGCATCGCCTAGCGAAGTGCTAAAACATGCTAAAAACGTGCTAGCATGATGCTAACACATGCTAAGCATCGCCTAGCCGAGTGCTAAAAATGCTAAAACGCATGCAAGCATCATGCTAACACATGCTAGCATCGCCTAGCCGAAGTGCTAAAAATGCTAAAACGCAGTCAAGCATCATGCTAACACATGCTAGAATCACCTAGCGAAGTGCTAAAACATGCTAAAAACGTGCTAGCATCATGCTAACACATGCTAGCATCGCCTAGCGAAGCGTTAAAACATGCTAAAAACGTGCTAGCATAATGCTAACACATGCTAGCATTGCCTAGCGAAGTGCTAAAACATGTTAAAAACGTGCTAGCATTGCCTAGCGAAGTGCTAAATCATGCTAAAAATGTGTTAGCATCACCTAGTGAAGTGCTAAAAAATGCTAAAAACGTGCTAGCATCATGCTAACACATGCTAGCATCGCCTAGCGAAGTGCTAATAAATGCTAAAAACGTGCTACCATCATGCTAACACATGCTAGCATCGCCTAGCGAAGTGCTAAAACATGCTAAAAACGTGCTAGCATCATGCTAACACATGCTAGCATCGCCTAGCGAAGTGTTAAAACATGCTAAAAACGTGCTAGCATCATGCTAACACATGCTAGCATTGCCTAGCGAAGTGTTAAAACATGCTAAAAACTTCCTAGCATCATGCTAAACATGCTAGCATCTATCTGTCTGTCTATCTATCTATCTGAGGGTCAATATCTATCTGTCTATCTGAGGGTCAATCACTATCTCTCTCTCTATCTATCTATCTATCTGAGGGTAAATATCTATCTATCTATCTGAGTGTCTACTCTCTATGTATCTAACTATCTATCTAGCAACTAAGTTAAACTTAATACTACTTTAAACTACAAACTACTTTAAACTTCAAACTACTTTAAACTATAAACTACTTTAAACTTCTTCAAACTTTCTGGTCCAAACTTTCACAAGCCAACTTAAAGTTTGTCTCGACGAACTTTTTTTTCTAGTTAGTGGTGCTTGCAAAGCATCACTATTGTAATCTCACATACTTATTTTTCTTTTTCTTATTAAGTTGGCTTGTGAAAGCCAACTTACTGAAATCCTATTTAAACTTATTATTATTATTAAGTTGGCTTGTGAAAGCCAACTTACTGAAATCCTATTTAGTGGTGCTTGCAAAGCATCACTATTGTAATCTCACATACTTATTAGTGGTGCTTGCAAAGCATCACTATTGTAATCTCACATACTTATTATTTTTTATTTTTATTTTTATTTTTATATCTCTTAACAAAACTTCGGCACCTAACTCGTCCCAAGCACCGCTTGACGTAGACCCACGTAATGAGGTGTCAAATCGAACGGCCTATTGAGGACACGTGTGCTATGACTTTTATAAGTTTATCGGGTACGGTATTTGCCCCAGGGGCAAAAAAGCAGCCTAAAAATCCCATAGACTTAACATTGAGACAAACTTTGACGCTCACAGCTCCAAGCTGAGGATTTCAGAGAAACGCAGTGATTTGCCACATTTGAAGAGGCTGGCAGGCTCTGTAAGAGCATACCTCAATATGGGGTAAAAGTTGCACCCCTGGGGGCAGGAGCTGCCCAAAAATGCCCCAATTGACTTATAATGGTGTAGGACGGCCCATGAAATGAAAAGGCATAGGGATTTGTATTGAACATAGCTCTGGATCACAGTGTCATAGAGACGAGGGGTGGGCTCATTTTACTCAGACGACCAATCAGTCTCTCAGGATCATTGTGAAGCTATCAAGCCACGCCCTAGCAACCATTAAGAGCACCTTAGCAACAAGTCCCATAGACTTCTATTGAAACAGATCAAAGGGATATCTCCGGATAGAAGTGTCATAGAAACACAAGGGTGGTCTCGCTTGACTCGGACAGCAAACAGCCAATCATGCATCAAATCAACACTTCCTAGCCCCTCCCTAGCAACCATTGTCGAGCACCTTAACAACCAAAATCCATAGAGGGATATCTTCCATTCTGAATGTCACAGAGGCATGGGAGTTGGTTTATATCATTCATACTGACAAGCAGCCTTTGGAGATTCATGATTGGCAGCTGCCAAGCCACTCCCTAGCAACTAAACAGAGTACCCTAGCAACCGCTTAGCAGTAACTATATCTCTGCACCAGAAAATCAGAGAGACTTCTGGGTTGATTTATTTCAATCAGGATGGCAAGGAGACTTGATTAGTATCACTATGGTAACTGCCTAGCAACCAGATGGGGTTACCCTAGCAACCGAGAAACAAATCACATATCTCGGCACCAGAAAAGAGTACAGACTTCCGGGTTGATTTATTTCAATCAGGATGGCAAGGAGACTTGATTAGTATCACTATGGTAACTGCCTAGCAACCAGATGGGGTTACCCTAGCAACCGAGTAACAAATCACATATCTCTGCATCAGAAAAACCTAGAGACTTCCGACTTATTTCAATCAGGATGGCAAGGACACTTGATTAGTATCACTATGGTAACTGCCTAGCAACCAGATGGGGTTACCCTAGCAACCGAGTAACAAATCACATATCTCTGCATCAGAAAAACATAGAGACTTCCGGGTTGACTTATTCCAATCAGGATCGCAAGGAGACTTGATTAGTATCACTATGGTAACTGCCTAGCAACCAGATGGGGTTACCCTAGCAACCGAAGTAACAAATCACATATCTCTGCATCAGAAAACGTAGAGACTTCCGGGTTGACTTATTTCAATCAGGATGGCAAGGAGACTTGATTAGTATCACTATGATAACTGCCTAGCAACCAGATGGGGTTACCCTAGCAACCGAGTAACAAATCACATATCTCTGCATCAGAAAAACATAGAGACTTCCGGGTTGACTTATTTCAATCAGGATGGCAAGGACACTTGATTAGTATCACTATGGTAACTGCCTAGCAACCAGATGGGGTTACCCAAGCAACCGAGTAACAAATCACATATCTCTGCATCAGAAAAACATAGAGACTTCCGGGTTGACTTATTTCACTCAGCATGGCAAGGACACTTGATTAGTATCACTATGCTAACTGCCTAGCAACCAGATGGGGTTACCCTAGCAACCGAGTAACAAATCACATATCTCTGCACCAGAAAACACTACAGACTTCAGGGTTGACTTATTTCACTCAGGATGGAAAGGAGCCATTTATTGTATTACCTTGGTAACTGCATAGCAACCACATGGGCTTACCCTAGCAACCGAGTAACAAATCACATATTTCTGCACCAGAAAATCGTACAGACTTCTGGGTTGATTTATTTATGACCATAATTTTTGTTCTTTTCAAGTTACAACATGCTGTTTCACGAGTTTTGCCACGGCAAGCACCACTCACATTTTCTTCAGGAAATGTACCTATCTAGTTATTTTTATTATTTTTATTTTTCTTATTTTTTATATCTCTTAACAAAACTTCGCACCTAACTCGTCCCACGACCGCTTGGCATGAGACCCACCTAATGAGGTGTCAAATCGAACGCCTATTGAGGACACGTGTGCTATGACTTTTATGTTTATCGGGGTACGGTACTTGCCCCAGGGGCAAAAAAGCAGCCTAAAAATCCCATAGACTTAACATTGAGACAAACTTTGACGGCCACAGCTCCAAGCTTAGGATTTCAGAGAAACGCAGTGATTTGCCACATTTGAAGAGGCTGGCAGGCTCTGTAAGAGCATACCTCAATATGGGGTAAAAGCTGCACCTCTGGGGGCAGGAGCTGCCCAAAAATGCCCCAATTGACTTATAATGGTGTAGGACTGCCCCTGAAATGAAAAGGCATAGGGATTTGTATTGAACATAGCTCTGGATCACAGTGTCATAGAGACGAGGGGTGGGCCTCATTTTACTCAGACGACCAATCAGTCTCTCAGGATCATTGTGAAGCTATCAAGCCACGCCCTAGCAACCATTAAGAGCACCTTAGCAACAAGTCCCATAGACTTCTATTGAAACAGATCAAAGGGATATCTCCGGATAGAAGTGTCATAGAAACACAAGGGTGGTCTCTGCTTTACTCGGACAGCAAACAGCCAATCATGCATCAAATCAACACTTCCTAGCCCCTCCCTAGCAACCATTGTCGAAGCACCTTAACAACCAAAATCCATAGAGGGATATCTTCCATTCTGAATGTCACAGAGGCATGGGAGTTGGTTTATATCATTCATACTGACAAGCAGCCTTTGGAGATTCATGATTGGCAGCTGCCAAGCCACTCCCTAGCAACTAAACAGAGTACCCTAGCAACCGCTTAGCAGTAACTATATCTCTGCACCAGAAAATCAGAGAGACTTCTGGGTTGATTTATTTCAATCAGGATGGCAAGGACACTTGATTAGTATCACTATGGTAACTGCCTAGCAACCAGATGGGGTTACCCTAGCAACCGAAAGTAACAAATCACATATCTCTGCATCAGAAAAACGTAGAGACTTCCGGGTTGACTTATTTCAATCAGGATGGAAAGGAGACTTCATTAGTATCACTATGGTAACTGCCTAGCAACCAGATGGGCTTACCCTAGCAACCGAAGTAACAAATCACATATCTCTGCATCACAAAAACATACAGACTTCCGGTTTGACTTATTTCAATCAGGATGGCAAGGACACTTGATTAGTATCACTATGGTAACTGCCTAGCAACCACATGGGGTTACCCTAGCAACCTACTAACAAATCACATATTTCTGCACCAGAACATTATACAGACTTCTGGGTTGATTTATTTATGACCACAATTTCTGTTCTTTTCAAGCAGGCTATTTGATCTAGTTTTGCCACGGCAAGCACCACTCACATTTTCTTCAGGAAATGTACCTATCTAGTTAGTGGTGCTTGCAAAGCATCACTATTGTAATCTCACATACTTATTATACTTTTATTTTTATTTTTATTTTTATATCTCTTAACAAAACTTCGCACCTAACTCGCCCCAAGACCGCTTGGCGAGACCCACTAATGAGGTGTCAAATCTAACGCCTATTGAGGACACGTAGTGCTATGACTTTTATGTTTATCGGGTACTGTATTTGCCCCAGGGGCAAAAAAGCGCCTAAAAATCCCATAGACTTAACATTGAGACAAACTTTGACGCCACAGCTCCAAGCTTAGGATTTCAGAGAAACGCAGTGATTTGCCACATTTGAAGAGGCTGGCAGGCTCTGTAAGAGCATACCTCAATATGGGGTAAAAGTTGCACTCCTGGGGGCAGGAGCTGCCCAAAATGCCCCAATTGACTTATAATGGTGTAGGACGGCCCATGAAATGAAAAGGCATAGGGATTTGTATTGAACATAGCTCTGGATCACAGTGTCATAGAGACGAGGGGTGGGCTCATTTTACTCAGACAACCAATCAGTCTCTCTGGATCATTGTGAAGCTATCAAGCCACGCCCTAGCAACCATTAAGAGCACCTTAGCAACAAGTCCCATAGACTTCTATTGAAACAGATCAAAGGGATATCTCCGATAGAAGTGTCATAGAAACACAAGGGTGGTCTCGCTTGACTCGGACAGCAAACAGCCAATCATGCATCACTTCAACACTTCCTAGCCCCTCCCTAGCAACCATTGTCGAGCACCTTAACAACCAAAATCCATAGAGGGATATCTTCCATTCTGAATGTCACAGAGGCATGGGAGTTGGTTTATATCATTCATACTGACAAGCAGCCTTTGGAGATTCATGATTGGCAGCTGCCAAGCCACTCCCTAGCAACTAAACAGAGTACCCTAGCAACCGCTTAGCAGTAACTATATCTCTGCACCAGAAAATCAGAGAGACTTCTGGGTTGATTTATTTCAATCAGGATGGCAAGGACACTTGATAAGTATCACTATGTTAACTGCCTAGCAACCAGATGGGGTTACCCTAGCAACCGAGTAACAAATCACA
This sequence comes from Xyrauchen texanus, assembly GCF_025860055.1. Taxonomy (NCBI): domain Eukaryota; kingdom Metazoa; phylum Chordata; class Actinopteri; order Cypriniformes; family Catostomidae; genus Xyrauchen; species Xyrauchen texanus. The sequence continues at coordinate 34,756,141 of NC_068316.1, read as the reverse complement.
TATCTCTGCATCAGAAAACGTAGAGACTTCCGGGTTGACTTATTTCAATCAGGATGGCAAGGACACTTCATTAGTATCACTATGGTAACTGCCTAGCAACCAGATGGGCTTACCCTAGCAACCGAGTAACAAATCACATATCTCTGCATCACAAAAACATAGAGACTTCCGGTTGACTTATTTCAATCAGGATGGCAAGGACACTTGATTAGTATCACTATGGTAACTGCCTAGCAACCAGATGGGGTTACCCTAGCAACCGAAAGTAACAAATCACATATCTCTGCATCAGAAAAACGTAGAGACTTCCGGGTTGACTTATTTCAATCAGGATGGCAAGGACACTTCATTAGTATCACTATGGTAACTGCCTAGCAACCAGATGGGGTTACCCTAGCAACCGAGTAACAAATCACATATCTCTGCATCACAAAAACATAGAGACTTCCGGTTGACTTATTTCAATCAGGATGGCAAGGAGACTTCATTAGTATCACTATGGTAACTGCCTAGCAACCAGATGGGCTTACCCTAGCAACCGAAGTAACAAATCACATATCTCTGCATCAGAAAACAGTAGAGACTTCCGGGTTGACTTATTTCAATCAGGATGGCAAGGAGACTTGATTAGTATCACTATGGTAACTGCCTAGCAACCAGATGGGGTTACCCTAGCAACCGAGTAACAAATCACATATCTCTGCATCAGAAAAACGTAGAGACTTCCGGGTTGACTTATTTCAATCAGGATGGCAAGGAGACTTCATTAGTATCACTATGGTAACTGCCTAGCAACCAGATGGGGTTACCCTAGCAACCGAAAGTAACAAATCACATATCTCTGCATCAGAAAAACGTAGAGACTTCCGGGTTGACTTATTTCAATCAGGATGGCAAGGACACTTGATTAGTATCACTATGGTAACTGCCTAGCAACCAGATGGGGTTACCTTAGCAACCGAGTAACAAATCACATATCTCTGCATCAGAAAATCGAAGAGACTTCTGGGTTGACTTATTTCAATCAGGATGGCAAGGAGACTTCATTAGTATCACTATGGTAACTGCCTAGCAACCAGATGGGGTTACCCTAGCAACCGAGTAACAAATCACATATCTCTGCACCAGAAAATAGTACAGACTTCTGGGTTGATTTATTTAAATCAGGATGCAAGGAGATTTGATAAGTAACACTACGGTAACTGCCTAGCAACCAGATGGGGTTACCCTAGCAACCGAGTAACAAATCACATATCTCTGCATCAGAAAAACGTAGAGACTTCCGGGTTGACTTATTTCAATCAGGATGGCAAGGACACTTGATTAGTATCACTATGGTATCTGCCTAGCAACCAGATGGGCTTACCCTAGCAACCGAGTAACAAATCACATATCTCTGCATCACAAAAACATAGAGACTTCCGGGTTGACTTATTTCAATCAGGATGGCAAGGACACTTGATAAGTATCACTATGGTAACTGCCTAGCAACCAGATGGGGTTACCCTAGCAACCGAGTAACAAATCACATATCTCTGCATCAGAAAACGTAGAGACTTCCGGGTTGACTTATTTCAATCAGGATGGCAAGGACACTTGATTAGTATCACTATGATTACTGCCTAGCAACCAGATGGGGTTACCCTAGCAACCGAAAGTAACACATCACATATCTCTGCACCAGAAAATAGTACTGACTTCCGGGTTGATTTATTTCACTCAGGATGGCAAGGACACTTCATTACTATCACTATGGTAACTGCCTAGCAACCAGATGGGGTTACCCTAGCAACCGAGAAACAAATCACATATCTCTGCACCAGAAAAGAGTACAGACTTCCAGGTTGATTTATTTCAACCAGGATGGCAAGGACACTTCATTAGTATCAATATGGTAACTGCCTAGCAACCACATGGGGTTACCCTAGCAACCGAGTAACAAATCACATATCTCTGCATCAGAAAACGTAGATACTTCTGGGTTGACTTATTTCAATCAGGATGGCAAGGACACTTGATTACTATCACTATGGTAACTGCCTAGCAACCAGATGGGGTTACCCTAGCAACCGAAGTAACAAATCACATATCTCTGCACCAGAAAATAGTACTGACTTCCGGGTTGATTTATTTCACTCAGGATGGCAAGGACACTTGATTACTATCACTATGGTAACTGCCTAGCAACCAGATGGGGTTACCCTAGCAACCGAGATAACAAATCACATATCTCTGCACCAGAAAAGAGTACAGACTTCGGGTTGATTTATTTCACTCAGGATGGCAAGGACACTTGATTACTATCACTATGGTAACTGCCTAGCAACCAGATGGGGTTACCCTAGCAACCGAGATAACAAATCACATATCTCTGCACCAGAAAAGAGTACAGACTTCCGGGTTGATTTATTTCAATCAGGATGGCAAGGACACTTCATTAGTATCACTATGGTAACTGCCTAGCAACCAGATGGGGTTACCCTAGCAACCGAGTAACAAATCACATATCTCTGCACCAGAAAACACTACAGACTTCCGGGTTGACTTATTTCACTCAGGATGGAAAGGAGCCATGTATTGTATTACCTTGGTAACTGCATAGCAACCACATGGGCTTACCCTAGCAACCGAAGTAACAAATCACATATTTCTGCACCAGAAAATCGTACAGACTTCTGGGCTGATTTATTTATGACCATAATTTTTGTTCTTTTCAAGTTACAACATGCTGTTTGATCTAGTTTTGCCACGGCAAGCACCACTCACATTTTCTTCAGGAAATGTACCTATCTAGCTTATACTTTTTATTTTTATTTTTATTTTTATATCTCTTAACAAAACTTCGCACCTAACTCGTCCCCAAGACCGCTTGGCGAGACCCACCTAATGAGGTGTCAAATCGAACGCCTATTGAGGACACGTAGTGCTATGACTTTTATGTTTATCGGGGTAATGTATTTGCCCCAGGGGCAAAAAAGCGCCTAAAAATCCCATAGACTTAACATTGAGACAAACTTTGACGCGCCACAGCTCCAAGCTTAGGATTTCAGAGAAACGCAGTGATTTGCCACATTTGAAGAGGCTGGCAGGCTCTGTAAGAGCATACCTCAATATGGGGTAAAAGTTGCACTCCTGGGGGCAGGAGCTGCCCAAAAATGCCCCAATTGACTTATAATGGTGTAGGACGGCCCATGAAATGAAAAGGCATAGGGATTTGTATTGAACATAGCTCTGGATCACAGTGTCATAGAGACGAGGGGTGGGCTCATTTTACTCAGACGACCAATCAGTCTCTCAGGATCATTGTGAAGCTATCAAGCCACGCCCTAGCAACCATTAAGAGCACCTTAGCAACAAGTCCCATAGACTTCTATTGAAACAGATCAAAGGGATATCTCCGGATAGAAGTGTCATAGAAACACAAGGGTGGTCTCGCTTGACTCGGACAGCAAACAGCCAATCATGCATCAAATCAACACTTCCTAGCCCCTCCCTAGCAACCATTGTCGAGCACCTTAACAACCAAAATCCATAGAGGGATATCTTCCATTCTGAATGTCACAGAGGCATGGGAGTTGGTTTATATCATTCATACTGACAAGCAGCCTTTGGAGATTCATGATTGGCAGCTGCCAAGCCACTCCCTAGCAACTAAACAGAGTACCCTAGCAACCGCTTAGCAGTAACTATATCTCTGCACCAGAAAATCAGAGAGACTTCTGGGTTGATTTATTTCAATCAGGATGGCAAGGAGACTTGATTAGTATCACTATGGTAACTGCCTAGCAACCAGATGGGGTTACCCTAGCAACCGAAAGTAACAAATCACATATCTCTGCATCAGAAAAGCGTAGAGACTTCCGGTTGATTTATTTCAATCAGGATGGCAAGGACACTTCATTAGTATCACTATGGTAACTGCCTAGCAACCAGATGGGCTTACCCTAGCAACCGAGTAACAAATCACATATCTCTGCATCACAAAAACATAGAGACTTCCGGGTTGACTTATTTCAATCAGGATGGCAAGGACACTTGATTAGTATCACTATGGTAACTGCCTAGCAACCAGATGGGGTTACCCTAGCAACCGAAAGTAACAAATCACATATCTCTGCATCAGAAAACATAGAGACTTCCGGGTTGACTTATTTCAATCAGGATGGCAAGGACACTTGATTAGTATCACTATGGTAACTGCCTAGCAACCAGATGGGGTTACCCTAGCAACCGAGTAACAAATCACATATCTCTGCATCAGAAAAACGTAGAGACTTCCGGGTTGACTTATTTCAATCAGGATGGCAAGGAGACTTGATTAGTATCACTATGGTAACTGCCTAGCAACCAGATGGGGTTACCCTAGCAACCGAGTAACAAATCACATATCTCTGCATCAGAAAAACATAGAGACTTCCGGGTTGACTTATTTCAATCAGGATGGCAAGGACACTTGATTAGTATCACTATGGTAACTGCCTAGCAACCAGATGGGGTTACCCTAGCAACCGAGTAACAAATCACATATCTCTGCATCAGAAAAACATAGAGACTTCCGGGTTGACTTATTTCAATCAGGATGGCAAGGACACTTGATTAGTATCACTATGGTAACTGCCTAGCAACCAGATGGGGTTACCCTAGCAACCGAGTAACAAATCACATATCTCTGCACCAGAAAACACTACAGACTTCCGGGTTGACTTATTTCACTCAGGATGGAAAGGAGCCATGTATTGTATTACCTTGGTAACTGCATAGCAACCACATGGGCTTACCCTAGCAACCGAGTAACAAATCACATATTTCTGCACCAGAAAATCGTACAGACTTCTGGGTTGATTTATTTATGACCATAATTTTTGTTCTTTTCAAGTTACAACATGCTGTTTGACGTAGTTTTGCCACGGCAAGCACCACTCACATTTTCTTCAGGAAATGTACCTATCTAGTTATTTTATTATTTTTATTTTTCTTATTTTTATATCTCTTAACAAAACTTCGCACCTAACTCGTCCCAAGACCGCTTGACGTAGACCCACCTAATGAGGTGTCAAATCGAACGCCTATTGAGGACACGTGTGCTATGACTTTTATGTTTATCGGGGTACGGTATTTGCCCCAGGGGCAAAAAAGCAGCCTAAAAATCCCATAGACTTAACATTGAGACAAACTTTGACGCCACAGCTCCAAGCTTAGGATTTCAGAGAAACGCGTGATTTGCCACATTTGAAGAGGCTGGCAGGCTCTGTAAGAGCATACCTCAATATGGGGTAAAAGCTGCACCCCTGGGGGCAGGAGCTGCCCAAAAATGCCCCAATTGACTTATAATGGTGTAGGACGGCCCCTGAAATGAAAAGGCATAGGGATTTGTATTGAACATAGCTCTGGATCACAGTGTCATAGAGACGAGGGGTGGGCTCATTTTACTCAGACGACCAATCAGTCTCTCAGGATCATTGTGAAGCTATCAAGCCACGCCCTAGCAACCATTAAGAGCACCTTAGCAACAAGTCCCATAGACTTCTATTGAAACAGATCAAAGGGATATCTCCTGATAGAAGTGTCATAGAAACACAAGGGTGGTCTCTGCTTTACTCGACAGCAAACAGCCAATCATGCATCAAATCAACACTTCCTAGCCCCTCCCTAGCAACCATTGTCGAAAGCACCTTAACAACCAAAATCCATAGAGGGATATCTTCCATTCTGAATGTCACAGAGGCATGGGAGTTGGTTTATATCATTCATACTGACAAGCAGCCTTTGGAGATTCATGATTGGCAGCTGCCAAGCCACTCCCTAGCAACTAAACAGAGTACCCTAGCAACCGCTTAGCAGTAACTATATCTCTGCACCAGAAAATCAGAGAGACTTCTGGGTTGATTTATTTCAATCAGGATGGCAAGGACACTTGATTAGTATCACTATGGTAACTGCCTAGCAACCAGATGGGGTTACCCTAGCAACCGAGTAACAAATCACATATCTCTGCATCAGAAAACGTAGAGACTTCCGGGTTGACTTATTTCAATCAGGATGGAAAGGAGACTTCATTAGTATCACTATGGTAACTGCCTAGCAACCAGATGGGCTTACCCTAGCAACCGAAAGTAACAAATCACATATCTCTGCATCACAAAAACATACAGACTTCCGGTTTGACTTATTTCAATCAGGATGGCAAGGACACTTGATTAGTATCACTATGGTAACTGCCTAGCAACCACATGGGGTTACCCTAGCAACCTACTAACAAATCACATATTTCTGCACCAGAACATTATACAGACTTCTGGGTTGATTTATTTATGACCACAATTTCTGTTCTTTTCAAGCAGGCTATTTGATCTAGTTTTGCCACGGCAAGCACCACTCACATTTTCTTCAGGAAATGTACCTATCTAGTTAGTGGTGCTTGCAAGCATCACTATTGTAATCTCACATACTTATTATATTTTATTTTTATTTTTATATCTCTTAACAAAACTTCGCACCTAACTCGTCCCCAAGACCGCTTAGTGAGACCCACCTAATGAGGTGTCAAATCGAACGGCCTATTGAGGACACGTGTGCTATGACTTTTATGTTTATCGGGTACGGTATTTGCCCCAGGGGCAAAAAAGCGCCTAAAAATCCCATAGACTTAACATTGAGACAAACTTTGACGCGCCACAGCTCCAAGCTTAGGATTTCAGAGAAACGTGTGATTTGCCACATTTGAAGAGGCTGGCAGGCTCTGTAAGAGCATACCTCAATATGGGGTAAAAGTTGCACCCTGGGGGCAGGAGCTGCCCAAAAATGCCCCAATTGACTTATAATGGTGTAGGACGCCCATGAAATGAAAAGGCATAGGGATTTGTATTGAACATAGCTCTGGATCACAGTGTCATAGAGACGAGGGGTGGGCTCATTTTACTCAGACAACCAATCAGTCTCTCAGGATCATTGTGAAGCTATCAAGCCACGCCCTAGCAACCATTAAGAGCACCTTAGCAACAAGTCCCATAGACTTCTATTGAAACAGATCAAAGGGATATCTCCGGATAGAAGTGTCATAGAAACACAAGGGTGGTCTCGCTTGACTCGGACAGCAAACAGCCAATCATGCATCAAATCAACACTTCCTAGCCCCTCCCTAGCAACCATTGTCGAAAGCACCTTAACAACCAAAATCCATAGAGGGATATCTTCCATTCTGAATGTCACAGAGGCATGGGAGTTGGTTTATATCATTCATACTGACAAGCAGCCTTTGGAGATTCATGATTGGCAGCTGCCAAGCCACTCCCTAGCAACTAAACAGAGTACCCTAGCAACCGCTTAGCAGTAACTATATCTCTGCACCAGAAAATCAGAGAGACTTCTGGGTTGATTTATTTCAATCAGGATGGCAAGGACACTTGATTAGTATCACTATGGTAACTGCCTAGCAACCAGATGGGGTTACCCTAGCAACCGAAGTAACAAATCACATATCTCTGCATCAGAAAACGTAGAGACTTCCGGGTTGACTTATTTCAATCAGGATGGAAAGGAGACTTCATTAGTATCACTATGGTAACTGCCTAGCAACCAGATGGGCTTACCCTAGCAACCGAAAGTAACAAATCACATATCTCTGCATCACAAAAACATACAGACTTCCGGGTTTGACTTATTTCAATCAGGATGGCAAGGACACTTGATTAGTATCACTATGGTAACTGCCTAGCAACCACATGGGGTTACCCTAGCAACCTACTAACAAATCACATATTTCTGCACCAGAACATTATACAGACTTCTGGGTTGATTTATTTATGACCACAATTTCTGTTCTTTTCAAGCAGGCTATTTGATCGAGTTTTGCCACGGCAAGCACCACTCACATTTTCTTCAGGAAATGTACCTATCTAGTTATTTTTATTTTTATTATTATTTTATATCTCTTAACAAAACTTCGCACCTAACTCGTCCCAAGCACCGCTTGGCGAGACCCACCTAATGAGGTGTCAAATCGAACGCCTATTGAGGACACGTGTGCTATGACTTTTATAGTTTATCGGGGTACGGTATTTGCCCTAGGGGCAAAAAAGCGCCTAAAAATCCCATAGACTTAACATTGAGACAAACTTTGACGCCACAGCTCCAAGCTTAGGATTTCAGAGAAACGTGTGATTTGCCACATTTGAAGAGGCTGGCAGGCTCTGTAAGAGCATACCTCAATATGGGGTAAAAGTTGCACCCTGGGGGCAGGAGCTGCCCAAAAATGCCCCAATTGACTTATAATGGTGTAGGACGGCCCATGAAATGAAAAGGCATAGGGATTTGTATTGAACATAGCTCTGGATCACAGTGTCATAGAGACGAGGGGTGGGCTCATTTTACTCAGACGACCAATCAGTCTCTCAGGATCATTGTGAAGCTATCAAGCCACGCCCTAGCAACCATTAAGAGCACCTTAGCAACAAGTCCCATAGACTTCTATTGAAACAGATCAAAGGGATATCTCCGGATAGAAGTGTCATAGAAACACAAGGGTGGTCTCGCTTTGACTCGGGACAGCAAACAGCCAATCATGCATCAAATCAACACTTCCTAGCCCCTCCCTAGCAACCATTGTCGAGCACCTTAACAACCAAAATCCATAGAGGGATATCTTCCATTCTGAATGTCACAGAGGCATGGGAGTTGGTTTATATCATTCATACTGACAAGCAGCCTTTGGAGATTCATGATTGGCAGCTGCCAAGCCACTCCCTAGCAACTAAACAGAGTACCCTAGCAACCGCTTAGCAGATAACTATATCTCTGCACCAGAAAATCAGAGAGACTTCTGGGTTGATTTATTTCAATCAGGATGGCAAGGACACTTGATTAGTATCACTATGGTAACTGCCTAGCAACCAGATGGGGTTACCCTAGCAACCGAGTAACAAATCACATATCTCTGCATCAGAAAAACGTAGAGACTTCCGGGTTGACTTATTTCACTCAGGATGGAAAGGAGCACTGTATTAGTATCACCTATGGTAACTGCATAGCAACCACATGGGCTTACCCTAGCAACCGAGTAACAAATCACATATTTCTGCACCAGAAAATCGTACAGACTTCTGGGTTGATTTATTTATGACCATAATTTTTGTTCTTTTCAAGTTACAACATGCTGTTTGATCTAGTTTTACCATGGCAAGCACCACTCACATTTTCTTCAGGAAATGTACCATCTAGTTAGTGGTGCTTGCAAAGCATCACTATTGTAATCTCACATACTATTATTTATTAGTGGTGCTTGCAAAGCATCACTATTGTAATCTCACATACTTATTATTTTTATTTTTATTTTTATTTTATATCTCTTAACAAAACTTCGCACCTAACTCGTCCCAAGACCGCTTGGCATGAGACCCACTAATGAGGTGTCAAATCGAACGGCCTATTGAGGACACGTGTGCTATGACTTTTATGTTTATCGGGGTACGGTATTTGCCCCAGGGCAAAAAAGCGCCTAAAAATCCCATAGACTTAACATTGAGACAAACTTTGACGCCACAGCTCCAAGCTTAGGATTTCAGAGAAACGTGTGATTTGCCACATTTGAAGAGGCTGGCAGGCTCTGTAAGAGCATACCTCAATATGGGGTAAAAGTTGCACCCCTGGGGGCAGGAGCTGCCCAAAAATGCCCCAATTGACTTATAATGGTGTAGGACGCCCATGAAATGAAAAGGCATAGGGATTTGTATTGAACATAGCTCTGGATCACAGTGTCATAGAGACGAGGGGTGGGCTCATTTTACTCAGACGACCAATCAGTCTCTCAGGATCATTGTGAAGCTATCAAGCCACGCCCTAGCAACCATTAAGAGCACCTTAGCAACAAGTCCCATAGACTTCTATTGAAACAGATCAAAGGGATATCTCCGATAGAAGTGTCATAGAAACACAAGGGTGGTCTCGCTTGACTCGGACAGCAAACAGCCAATCATGCATCAAATCAACACTTCCTAGCCCCTCCCTAGCAACCATTGTCGAGCACCTTAACAACCAAAATCCATAGAGGGATATCTTCCATTCTGAATGTCACAGAGGCATGGGAGTTGGTTTATATCATTCATACTGACAAGCAGCCTTTGGAGATTCATGATTGGCAGCTGCTAAGCCACTCCCTAGCAACTAAACAGAGTACCCTAGCAACCGCTTAGCAGTAACTATATCTCTGCACCAGAAAATCAGAGAGACTTCTGGGTTGATTTATTTCAATCAGGATGGCAAGGACACTTGATTAGTATCACTATGGTAACTGCCTAGCAACCAGATGGGGTTACCCTAGCAACCGAGTAACAAATCACATATCTCTGCATCAGAAAAACGTAGAGACTTCCGGGTTGACTTATTTCAATCAGGATGGAAAGGAGACTTCATTAGTATCACTATGGTAACTGCCTAGCAACCAGATGGGCTTACCCTAGCAACCGAGTAACAAATCACATATCTCTGCATCACAAAAACATAGAGACTTCCGGGTTGACTTATTTCAATCAGGATGGCAAGGACACTTGATTAGTATCACTATGGTAACTGCCTAGCAACCAGATGGGGTTACCCTAGCAACCGAGTAACAAATCACATATCTCTGCACCAGAAAACAGTACAGACTTTTGGGTTGACTTATTTCACTCAGGATGGAAAGGAGCCATGTATTGTATTACCTATGGTAACTGCATAGCAACCACATGGGCTTACCCTAGCAACCTAGTAACAAATCACATATTTCTGCACCAGAAAATTATACAGACTTCTGGGTTGATTTATTTATGACCACAATTTCTGTTCTTTTCAAGCAGGCTATTTGATCTAGTTTTGCCACGGCAAGCACCACTCACATTTTCTTCAGGAAATGTACCTATCTAGTTATTTTTATTTTTCTTATATTTTTATATCTCTTAACAAAACTTCGCACCTAACTCGTCCCAAGACCGCTTAGTGAGACCCACCTAATGAGGTGTCAAATCGAACGCCTATTGAGGACACGTGTGCTATGACTTTATAAGTTTATCGGGTACGGTATTTGCCCCAGGGGCAAAAAAGCAGCCTAAAAATCCCATAGACTTAACATTGAGACAAACTTTGACGGCCACAGCTCCAAGCTTAGGATTTCAGAGAAACGCAGTGATTTGCCACATTTGAAGAGGCTGGCAGGCTCTGTAAGAGCATACCTCAATATGGGGTAAAAGCTGCACCCTGGGGGCAGGAGCTGCCCAAAAATGCCCCAATTGACTTATAATGGTGTAGGACGCCCCTGAAATGAAAAGGCATAGGGATTTGTATTGAACATAGCTCTGGATCACAGTGTCATAGAGACGAGGGGTGGGCTCATTTTACTCAGACGACCAATCAGTCTCTCAGGATCATTGTGAAGCTATCAAGCCACGCCCTAGCAACCATTAAGAGCACCTTAGCAACAAGTCCCATAGACTTCTATTGAAACAGATCAAAGGGATATCTCCGGATAGAAGTGTCATAGAAACACAAGGGTGGTCTCGCTTTACTCGGACAGCAAACAGCCAATCATGCATCAAATCAACACTTCCTAGCCCCTCCCTAGCAACCATTGTCGAGCACCTTAACAACCAAAATCCATAGAGGGATATCTTCCATTCTGAATGTCACAGAGGCATGGGAGTTGGTTTATATCATTCATACTGACAAGCAGCCTTTGGAGATTCATGATTGGCAGCTGCCAAGCCACTCCCTAGCAACTAAACAGAGTACCCTAGCAACCGCTTAGCAGTAACTATATCTCTGCACCAGAAAATCAGAGAGACTTCTGGGTTGATTTATTTCAATCAGGATGGCAAGGACACTTGATTAGTATCACTATGGTAACTGCCTAGCAACCAGATGGGGTTACCCTAGCAACCGAAAGTAACAAATCACATATCTCTGCATCAGAAAACGTAGAGACTTCCGGGTTGACTTATTTCAATCAGGATGGAAAGGAGACTTCATTAGTATCACTATGGTAACTGCCTAGCAACCAGATGGGCTTACCCTAGCAACCGAGTAACAAATCACATATCTCTGCATCACAAAAACATACAGACTTCCGGTTTGACTTATTTCAATCAGGATGGCAAGGACACTTGATTAGTATCACTATGGTAACTGCCTAGCAACCACATGGGGTTACCCTAGCAACCTACTAACAAATCACATATTTCTGCACCAGAACATTATACAGACTTCTGGGTTGATTTATTTATGACCACAATTTCTGTTCTTTTCAAGCAGGCTATTTGATCTAGTTTTGCCACGGCAAGCACCACTCACATTTTCTTCAGGAAATGTACCTATCTAGTTAGTGGTGCTTGCAAAGCATCACTATTGTAATCTCACATACTTATTATTAGTGCTTGCAAGCATCACTATGTAATCTCATACTTATTTATTTTTATTTTTTATATCTCTTAACAAAACTTCGGCACCTAACTCGTCCCCAAGACCGCTTGACGTAGACCCACCTAATGAGGTGTCAAATCGAACGGCCTATTGAGGACACGTGTGCTATGACTTTTATGTTTATCGGGTACGTGTATTTGCCCCAGGGGCAAAAAAGCGCCTAAAAATCCCATAGACTTAACATTGAGACAAACTTTGACGCCACAGCTCCAAGCTTAGGATTTCAGAGAAACGCGTGATTTGCCACATTTGAAGAGGCTGGCAGGCTCTGTAAGAGCATACCTCAATATGGGGTAAAAGTTGCACCCTGGGGGCAGGAGCTGCCCAAAAATGCCCCAATTGACTTATAATGGTGTAGGACGCCCATGAAATGAAAAGGCATAGGGATTTGTATTGAACATAGCTCTGGATCACAGTGTCATAGAGACGAGGGGTGGGCTCATTTTACTCAGACAACCAATCAGTCTCTCAGGATCATTGTGAAGCTATCAAGCCACGCCCTAGCAACCATTAAGAGCACCTTAGCAACAAGTCCCATAGACTTCTATTGAAACATATCAAAGGGATATCTCCGGATAGAAGTGTCATAGAAACACAAGGGTGGTCTCGCTTGACTCGACAGCAAACAGCCAATCATGCATCAAATCAACACTTCCTAGCCCCTCCCTAGCAACCATTGTCGAAGCACCTTAACAACCAAAATCCATAGAGGGATATCTTCCATTCTGAATGTCACAGAGGCATGGGAGTTGGTTTATATCATTCATACTGACAAGCAGCCTTTGGAGATTCATGATTGGCAGCTGCCAAGCCACTCCCTAGCAACTAAACAGAGTACCCTAGCAACCGCTTAGCAGTAACTATATCTCTGCACCAGAAAATCAGAGAGACTTCTGGGTTGATTTATTTCAATCAGGATGGCAAGGAGACTTGATTAGTATCACTATGGTAACTGCCTAGCAACCAGATGGGGTTACCCTAGCAACCGAGTAACAAATCACATATCTCTGCATCAGAAAACGTAGAGACTTCCGGGTTGACTTATTTCAATCAGGATGGAAAGGACACTTCATTAGTATCACTATGGTAACTGCCTAGCAACCAGATGGGCTTACCCTAGCAACCGAGTAACAAATCACATATCTCTGCATCACAAAAACATAGAGACTTCCGGGTTGACTTATTTCAATCAGGCTGGCAAGGACACTTGATTAGTATCACTATGGTAACTGCCTAGCAACCAGATGGGGTTACCCTAGCAACCGAGTAACAAATCACATATCTCTGCACCACAAAATAGTACAGACCTCTGGGTTGATTTATTTCATTCAGGATGGCAAGGACACTTTATTACTATCACTATGGTAACTGCCTAGCAACCAGATGGGGTTACCCTAGCAACCAAGTAACAAATCACATATCTCTGCACCAGAAAATATCACAGACCTCTGGGTTGATTTATTTCACTCAGGATGGCAAGGACACTTGATTACTATCACTATGGTAACTGCCTAGCAACCAGATGGGGTTACCCTAGCAACCGAGTAACAAATCACATATCTCTGCACTAGAAAACAGTAGAGACTTCCGGGTTGACTTATTTTACTCAGGATGGCAAGGAGACTTCATTAGTATCACTATGGTAACTGCCTAGCAACCATATGGGGTTACCCTAGCAACCAAGTAACAAATCACATATCTCTGCATCAGAAAAACGTAGATACTTCTGGGTTGGTTTATTTCAATCAGGATGGCAAAGACACTTGATTATGATCACTATGGTAACTGCCTAGCAACAAGGAGGGGTTACCCTAGCAACCGAAGTAACAAATCACATATCTCTGCACCAGAAAATTGAAGAGAATTCTGGGTTGATTTATTTTAATCAGGATGGCCAGGAGACTTGATTAGTATCACTATGGTAACTGCCTAGAAACCAGATGGGGTTAACCTAGCAACCGAGTAACAAATCACATATCTTTCCACCAGAAATTTGTAGAGATTTCCGGTTGACTTATTTCACTCAGGATGGCAAGGAGACTTCATTACTATCACTATGGTAACTGCCTAGCAACCATATGGGGTTACCCTAGCAACCAAGTAACAAATCACATATCTCTGCATCAGAAAACGTACAGACTTCTGGGTTGGTTTATTTCACTCAGGATGGCAAGGAGACCTGATTACTATCACTATGGTAACTGCCTAGCAACCAGATGGGGTTACCCTAGCAACCGAGTAACAAATCACATATCTCTGCACTACAAAACAGTAGAGACTTCCGGTTGACTTATTTTACTCAGGATGGCAAGGACACTTCATTAGTATCACTATGGTAACTGCCTAGCAACCATATGGGGTTACCCTAGCAACCAAGTAACAAATCACATATCTCTGCATCAGAAAAACGTAGATACTTCTGGGTTGGTTTATTTCAATCAGGATGGCAAAGACACTTGATTATGATCACTATGGTAACTGCCTAGCAACAAGGAGGGGTTACCCTAGCAACCGAAAGTAACAAATCACATATCTCTGCACCAGAAAATTGAAGAGAATTCTGGGTTGATTCATTTTAATCAGGATGGCCAGGAGACTTGATTAGTATCACTATGGTAACTGCCTAGCAACCAGATGGGCTTACCCTAGCAACCGAAGTAACAAATCACATATCTCTGCATCACAAAAACATAGAGACTTCCGGGTTGACTTATTTCAATCAGGATGACAAGGAGACTTCATTAGTATCACTATGGTAACTTCCTAGCAACCACATGGGCTTACCCTAGCAACCGAGTAACAAATCACATATCTCTGCATCAGAAAAACGTAGAGACTTCCGGGTTGACTTATTTCACTCAGGATGGCAAGCACACTTGATTAGTATCACTATGGTAACTGCCTAGAAACCAGATGGGGTTACCTTAGCAACCGAAGTAACAAATCACATATCTCTGCACCAGAAAATAGTACAGACCTCTGGGTTGATTTATTTCACTCAGGATGGCAAGGACACTTGATTACTATCACTATGGTAACTGCCTAGCAAACAGATGGTGTTACCCTAGCAACCGAGTAACAAATCACATATCTCTGCACCACAAAATAGTACAGACCTCTGGGTTGATTTATTTCATTCAGGATGGCAAGGACACTTTATTACTATCACTATGGTAACTGCCTAGCAACCAGATGGGGTTACCCTAGCAACCAAGTAACAAATCACATATCTCTGCACCAGAAAATATCACAGACCTCTGGGTTGATTTATTTCACTCAGGATGGCAAGGACACTTGATTACTATCACTATGGTAACTGCCTAGCAACCAGATGGGGTTACCCTAGCAACCGAGTAACAAATCACATATCTCTGCACTAGAAAACAGTAGAGACTTCCGGGTTGACTTATTTTACTCAGGATGGCAAGGAGACTTCATTAGTATCACTATGGTAACTGCCTAGCAACCATATGGGGTTACCCTAGCAACCAAGTAACAAATCACATATCTCTGCATCACAAAAACGTAGATACTTCTGGGTTGGTTTATTTCAATCAGGATGGCAAAGACACTTGATTATGATCACTATGGTAACTGCCTAGCAACAAGGAGGGGTTTTGCCACGACAAGCACCACTCACATTTTCTTCAGGAAATGTACCTATCTAGTTATTATTATTATTCTGAGACTAAAATTACCAAGACTAACTCCTCCTAGAGCTTTTAAGCTACATGCACCAAATTCAGCACAGACCTTCAGACTAATCCCGAATAGTGTGCTATATCTTTTCTAACTGATCGGACTTACGGTTTTCCCACAGCGGATGATCAAAAACTGGAAAAATCCCATTGACTTAACATTGCGGAATGTTCAGAAATTTAAATCCAAACTGACATTTTCACACACACAGACAAAAAGGGCCTGTCAGCCCTGCATCTCTACCTCTCTCTCCCTCAGAGGATTTATTTTATCAAGCAGCCAAAAAGTAATGAACTAAAATCTTCATAGCCACACTGTAAAACATGCTAAAAGCGTCATAGCATCATGCTTAACACATGCTAGGATCGCCTAGCGAGTGCTAAAAATGCTAAAACGCACTAGCATCATGCTAACATATGTTAGCATCGCCTAGCAAAGTCTAAAACATGCTAAAAGCGTCATAGCATCATGCTAACACATGCATAGCATCGCCTAGCAGTGTCATAAAAATGCTAAAAATGTGCTAACATCATGTTAACACATGCTAGCATTGCCTAGCAGCCTAAAACATGCTAAAACGCATTAGCATCACCTAGCCAGTCGCTAAGAAATGCTAAAATGTGTTAGCATCATCTAACACATGCTAGATATCGTCTAGCTGAAGTGCTAATAAATGCTAAAAGCGTGTTACCATCATGCTAACACATGCTAGTATCAGCCTAGTGAAGTGATAAAACATGCTAACAATGTCCTAGCATCATGCTAACACATGCTAGCCTCAACTAGCAAGTGCTAAAAATGCTAAAAGCGTCTAGCATCACCTAGCAAGTGTTAAAACATGCTAAAGACGTCATAGCATCATGCTAAGACATGCTAGCATCGCCATGGCAAGTCTAAACATGCTAAAACGTATAAGCATCATGCTAACACATGCTAGCATCACCTAGAGAAGTGTTAAAACATGCTAAAAACGTTCTAGCATCATGCTAAACATGCTAGCATCTATCTGTCTGTCTATGTATCTGAGGGTCAATATCTATCTATCTATCTATCTATCTGAGTGTCAATCACTATCTCTCTCTCTCTATCTATCTGAGGGTAAATATCTATCTATCTATCTGAGTGTCTATCTCTCTATGTATCTATCTATCTATCTAGCAACTAAGTTAAACTATAAACTACTTTAAACTTATTCAAACATTCTGGTCCAAACTTTCACAAGCCAACTTAAAGTTTGTCTCGACGAACTTTTTTTTCTAGTTAGTGGTGCTTGCAAAGCATCACTATTGTAATCTCACATACTTATTTTTCTTTTTCTTATTATTATTAGTGGTGCTTGCAAAGCATCACTATTGTAATCTCACATACTTATTAGTGGTGCTTGCAAAGCATCACTATTGTAATCTCACATACTTATTAGTGGTGCTTGCAAAGCATCACTATTGTAATCTCACATACTTATTAGTGGTGCTTGCAAAGCATCACTATTGTAATCTCACATACTTATTAGTGGTGCTTGCAAAGCATCACTATTGTAATCTCACATACTTATTTTTATTAGTGGTGCTTGCAAAGCATCACTATTGTAATCTCACATACTTATTTTTAGTGGTGCTTGCAAAGCATCACTATTGTAATCTCACATACTTATTTTTATTTTTATACTTTTTATTATTCTATCTCCTAACAAAACTTCGCACCTAACTCGTCCCCAAGACCGCTTGGTGAGACCCACTAATGAGGTGTCAAATCGAACGGCCTATTGAGGACACGGTGCTATGACTTTTATGTTTATCGGGTACGGTATTTGCCCCAGGGGCAAAAAAGCGCCTAAAAATCCCATAGACTTAACATTGCGACAAACTTTGACGCGCCACAGCTCCAAGCTTAGGATTTCAGAGAAACGCAGTGATTTGCCACATTTGAAGAGGCTGGCAGGCTCTGTAAGAGCATA